>NW_027179795.1:555000-567500 GCF_036669935.1 Montipora foliosa
TATTAAGCAGAAAGACCTTCCCGACTCAAGTGGAAAAGGTGAAGAAAATTTCTGAAACAAAGCAGTTGGTCTACAGAACAGTCTTTTTTTTCCTTTACCTAACCTATCTAAGCACTTTCTCCAAGACAGCAAGTGTTCTTCCCCTTGCCTGTCGAACAGTGTGCCTTGACGAAAGACTTGAAAAGTGCGATACGTTTCTAAACGTTGACTTTAATGTCAAGTGTTCCAGCCAAGAATTCCGACGATTCGTGATTGTTGCATATTGCGGTATTTTTTACATCATGTTTCTACCTATTGCTGTCTTGGTGGTTCTGTGGAGGCACCGAAAGTCATTAAAGAAACATGGCGACGGAGGTGACGACGAATCCACACATTCTCAGCATTCAATTCCAGAAATTGTCGCAGGATTACACTTTTTATTCGCAAATTACAACACTCACTCATGGTATTGGGAACTTGTTGAAACAGCTCGAAAGGTGACATTAACTTCAGGCATTATCCTGATGGGAGGTGAGAGCAGAGCCTACGTTGGGTTAGCATTGATTATATCAGGTCTCTATGGTATGCTCTTTGCGTACAAGCGGCCAATAGCGGACCCATTTGAGAACAGCCTGATGGTTTCTTCCCTTGCTGTCACAGTCGTCAACCTCGCAATAGGTGTTGCCAGTAGAATACCAGCAGAGAGCACACAATCCTCGGTGGACTCATACATGGACCATATCATGTTCAGTGCATTGGTATTTGGAGCAAATATTCTGGTTATTGCAATTCTTGTGGGTAAGTATTTTTGTTCATATTTAACATGGTACTACGAGCCAAAAACAAAAGATTCTTTTCAAAACAATGTTAACTAAGCACTAACTGACCCAAGTTTTACGTTCTGATTTTAAAAAGACACCTGTTTATTTTAACTGGAATTTTCTTATTTATTGGTCCGCCAATCTTAAGAGAGCTGGGTCGAGGAGAAAATGACGTCAAAGACTCACTAGTTTAAGAATGCAATGCGTGTGTACGCGGCTGAATTAATATGCAGCGTGGGAGTTTCGGGCCTTCAGACTTTTAAACCCGTGTTTTAAATATATAATAAGTTGCGTTTACACGCTGAAATTTTAAGCTGGTGAGTAAATGACGTCATTTTCTCTAGATCCAACCCTCTGAGGTCAATCGGTCAGTTTAAAACGTCAGTAATGGCGGACCGTGAAAAAACTCAAAGCCCAAAATTTTGCCAGTTAGGTGTTAAACGAACACGCTTTCAATATCTGAAGAATAAAGGAAATGATCTTTTGATCATAGTACCACTTTAAAATGAAATCATAAAGAGTTGGGGACAAACTCTAACCCTAACATACAGCCTTTCACTTTACCTGGAAGATACCGCGCTACGATTACGAGACAGAGTCGGTTTGTACTTTGCTGGTCCCAATTTTTTTTTTTTTTAATTTTCTTCAGAGAGCAAACTTACAGACTTATATTTAAAGTGCCCCCTTAATCCTCTTTAGCTATAGATCGATCCGGAGGTACGAAGTCGTTTCCATACTTGATCTCCGAGAGGGTGGGGAGTGGTACTTTTTACTACCCAATAATGTGCACACCATAATTGAATTTGACGAATCCAAAAAAAGTAATAAATGATTGTTATCATATGGTGACCTAGTTAAGAGGATGGTTGTTCATTCCAGAAAAGCCAAAGGCAACTGTGGAGGTCCGAGTTTCTGGCACGGGGAGTGATTTAGAAAAGAATGTTGATCTATCAGTTTGTGATCTTGCCCCAGCGCAGTCACAAATGGATTTATTTTTAGATTCACTTTGCGAGCGAAACAAACAAAGGGCCACCAATTTTAACCAATCACAAGAAGCCATGTCGCGCGTGACTGATTCTGCCATGTTTTTCTCCGGGACATGAGAACTGATTTTCCCGGTAAAGGGTTTTTTTCAAAATAGACTCATTTTGACTGTGCTGGGGAGCCCACCCATATTATAACAACACTCTTGTCCGTGCATACGGCGAGAGCTACTGAAATTTCAATTGACCAATCAGAAATCAACGAGCGGGAAAACTGTGCTATCCGACGTCACGTCAATTGCTCGAAATTAAAGGACCAGAAAACCATTAAAAGATTTTGTGGCAACTCTTTTGTCAACAAACTTTGGCGCCAAAATTGGGTTGCCAGCGAGGGGTGATTTAAACGTGAGCTGTTGTGCTTTTTTCTAACTAATTTGAGAGTTCAGTCTGTTATTTTTGAATAAAGTGTAAGAAGTCGTCAAAACTGTATTGATAATGTATTTCTTTGTGTTCACGCCGCAAAAAAGGACTTTAATGGCGTCCTTTCCACAGGGTAGATTGACAACAACGGCGTTTACGTACAGAAGTGCACCGTTTCCGGTGAAAGGGCAAAGGATTGACAGGATAGCCCAGCTTTGACTGCCGCCTGCATTGCGGGCTCGGGTTCCGTATGCAAGGATCTAATTCACTCTTCTTTGGCATCAGGAAAATCTGTTTGCTCATTACTTTCCATCTTGTGGTATAACAAAGATTGATTGAGTTGCAATGTCAAAGTGACGTTGCCTACTATTGTTACTGCGCATACGTTCTGCGCATCTCGAGATACTCGGCTTTCCTATGGGTGGCGCTTACTAATACAGGGCTATTTCTGCATGGTTTAAAACTATGGGGGAGAAAGCAGAACTTAGCAAGTGCTCTTGGTATCCAAAAAGAAAATTGGGAGTAACCACGTATTTTTCAGAGATAATTATACTTCAATTTGGAAAAAAATGCTATACATTGCTTTGTCTTTTAAGTTTTTTGCAAATATCGTTGATTAATTATCTTCGAAAAATGCGTAGTTACCCCCAATTTTCTTTTTGGATTTCAATAACACTTGTCAAGTCTGCTTTTCCCGCACATTCAGTAAACCGCGCAAAAATACATTTAAATTAGTAGACACCCTTCTTAAATTTAGCCAACTCAAACAAAGAGGCTAAGTGGCAAAGCTCAACTATGCTGTGTGTTCTTTTTTAACCTACCATACGAGTTGTGTTTACTAAAACAAAGTAAGTTCTTTTAGAAATTTTCACTTAATTTTGATCGAAAACACTTCAGCATCTTGCAATATGATTGGAATACAGTGACACGAACAAACATCCGGGCATTTACAACCACTGGGAACAAAAAAAACAGCCGGTCGAATACGCATTTTGCAGAGTACCAAGCTCCGTTGTTGGGCTTTTCGTTCACTAGCGATACCATACAAACGTATTCACTTCTTTTCTTTCTTCTTTTTTTTAGTCCAGTACGTCAGGTATTTTTGCCGCTATATCAAAGAGTGGCGTAAAAATCCACAATGGTCTTTTTCGTGCTGCCTAGCGTTGCTTTTGCCTCTTAATGACCTCCACAACGAAATACGAGGAATGACAGGGAAAAATTTGCTGAATGAACAAGTGCAAACTGGTAAGTTTAACATGCCAACAGTATCTAGTACGTTAAAGGAAAGTGGAGCAGTAAGCTTTGAACTTGTTACTATTCATGAGCAGCCGAAAGAGTCAGTTAAACCTCGATCAGTCAACTTTGGCTTTGAAGAAAGCGACAAAGGTGGCCTTGAAGAGGAAGATACTGACAAAGTGGCATTTAAAGCAAGAAAGAAAAGTAGATCAGTAAGCTTTGCACTTGCTGCTATTCATGAGCAACCGAAAGAGTCAGCTGAACCTCGATCAGTCAACTTTGGCTTTGAAGAAAGCGACAACGGTGGTCTTGAAGAAGAAGATGCTGAGAAAGTGGCATTTAAAGCAAGAAAGAAAAGTAGATCAGTTCGCTTTGCAATTGCTACTATTCATGAGCAGCCAAAAGAGTCAGTTAAACCTCGATCAGTCAACTTTTGCTTTGAAGAAAGCGACAACGGTAACCTTGAAGAAGAAGAAGATGCTGACAAAGCAGCATTTAAACCACGAAAGGAGAGTGGAGCAGTAAGCTTTCAACTTGCTACTATTCAAGAGCCAGTTGAACCTCGATCAGTCAACTTTGGCTTTGAAGAAAGCGACAACGGTAACCTTGAAGAAGAAGATGCTGACAAAGTGGCATTTGACAGAAGAAAGGAAAGTGGAGCAGTAAGCTTTGAACTTACTGCTATTCAAGAGCCAGTTGAACCTCGATCAGTCAACTTTGGCTTTGAAGAAAGCGACAGCGGTGGCCTTAAAGAAGAAGATGCTGACAAAGGGTCATTTGATGCAAGAAAGGAGAGCGGAGCAGTAAGCTTTGAGCTTTCTACTATTCATGAGCAGCCGAAAGAGCCAGCTGAACCTAGATCAGCCAATCTTGGCTTTGAAGAAAGCGACAAAGACGGAGATGCTGACAAAGGGGCATTTGATGCAAGAAAGGAGAGCGGAGCAGTAAGCTTTGAACTTGCTACTATTCATGAGCAGCCGAAAGAGCCAGCTGAACCTCGATCAGTCAACTTTGGCTTTGAAGAAAGCAACAACGGTGGGCTTGAAGAAGGAGATGCTGACAAAGGGGCATTTGGCACAAGAAAGAAGCTGGATCATCACGCAAACCCGAGAGCGACATTCGATACTCATTTCTGACTGGCTGGTTTGAAGTATTAACTGGACTGACTGAAGATTATCGCGGACAACGGCATTCTTTAGTAGAAATATAGAACCTTAAGTCCTTCAATAATGTAACCTGGCAACATATGATTATCTTATTTGATCGTAAAATCGTTATTAGGAATAGAACATAAAAGATCACCTCCACGTAAGTCTCAAGGTTTGAAATTCCTCACGGCACATTCCTTTAATTTATTCCCCACCGGATCGAATTCTTCCAAAAACAACAACCAAAGCAAGGATATTGACATGAACCGATCACCAACCTGCCGTGTCCAACCCATACTGATACACAGCTAGTCGACAACCTAAACCAACAGTATAACTGTGAGCATAGCCTTGAGACAAGTAATGAACGAGGTTCAAGAGTCTTTTATTGAGTTCATATACACGACGTAAATAGTTTCAGATTTTATAACCAAAGGAATTTTTTGAAAGAATTAAAAGTGTTTGTTCTCCTGTCCGACCAGTTGTGCCTGGGGGCCCAGTGTGCCAGACTGGTTGAGGGCTCAGCGTTGTCACTTTGCTGTTTTCCAAGACAGAAAGCGATGCTCCGAACTGTCTGTTCTCACTCAGGTGTACAGATGGTCGTCGGCAATATACTGCAGAGAACGAACATGCTCCAGTTTAGTGTCCCGTCTAGGGGTGAGTAGCAATAGTCTCAGTCGCTTCATACTACAGAAACCGGGATAAGCTCCATCAGTGTGAACCCTCGGGCCTTGAAAGCGAGTTCGCTTTGCCTTGCATTGTCACAACCATGATGTGTAATAATCTGGATAATATCGTACTTTACAGGAATCTAATTATCTGGAGCATTCAGTTGTTATGTTCTGATCAATGAACAAGCTTAGGAGAAGACAACGTCATCCGCGAGTTTAGTGAAGTAACTGAAAAGGAAAGTACTGCGTGTGCAGCACTATGTCATCTTAAAAAGTAATTTCATTGTATGAACAATATCAAGCCTTCCAAAAATGGAATCGTGTATACGTGTGCTGACGAAGAGACTCGGTGGTTAAGATGGACTCTCCTGATTGTGGACTGTTAACTTGTAAAAATATCAAACATAATGAATTGTACAATTTATTGCCATGCATGGTTATGCCTTCTTAACTTTGCTTAACCTTATCGTTGAAGGCCTTTGGAACTTACTCAAGCTTTTTAAGCTGGTGAGCTGCCAAAATGTAGCTTAATATATGTACTTATATACTTATAATACTTAAAAGACCTGGTAGTGATTGAATGCATGATAGTTTATACCGCGTACTTTTGTTTCTAAAATTGCTATATACTTTTAATTAGTAGTTCTGTTTATATCTTGTGATGTTGCCAGGTAGCTGCTTAGCCTCAATAAAAGAATGCCGGATTCATTAAAGTAAGAAAGATAATTTTCTTTAACTTAAAACAAAATCACCCTAAACTTCCAAGGCCTTGAGCAAGATTTGGCATCTCCTGGAGTTCTCAATAATAATACCATGTGAGATGGGGAAGTTGAAACATAGGCACCAAGGTCCAAAAAATGGGATAGAGCGGGTTAGGGGATCCTCGCGGTAGCTTGCATCCAGGCTTGATTAAAAAGGCAAAGATAAACATTACATGTAAGGAAAAACATGAATGATAATAGAGACATTAAGATACCCCGAAGTCGGTTTACAGGTAACGGGTAGCACCATATCTTTTTCATTGTGCGATGACGAAGTCGATCTTACCCGGTAGACCCAGTCGTTTTTCCGGGGTCTAGAGACCAGTTTACCCATAAAAATTACAACTAGCGACAGAGGGGAAATGATGGAGAAACGAGTTAGTTTTCATCATCAGAGTACTTTCTAAACAGAGAACATTCGTAAGGACGAATTTTGGATATATTTGATAGCCTTTCTTAAACAATTCAGTGAACTTATTTCTGAAGAAGAAGAGCAACCTTGCTGCCGAGTCGGCCATCTTTGTAAACAATCGTTACCAATCCCCGCCCGTTAACTCTACGGGTATGGCTGCATGGAAATTTTACTTGAACGGGAACACTACCCGTACCCGTAAACCGGTATATGTTGCAGGTAAAATCCGCTTTCAGGTTGAATCGGTTTTTACGTCACGGTCGCCATGTTAGAGCCCCTAAAGAAAGAAACGGCGGCCATGTTGGAGCCCCGACCAAATCCTCCGGGAATTCAACGCTATTATAATGCAAACGTTTTCTTTTGTTTTCGTTGAAAAACATGGCTGTTGATCACGTGAGTGTAAACCAACAATTCAGTCTGATCATTACAACATGGTAAGGGAACAAAGAATTGTACTACTTACTTTCCGGTACTCGAACTCGCACCCTCCAGATCTGTAGTACTGTTTCTTCACTGGTACACTACAACGACGAACATGCTAAACCCAGCACATTACCTCTCATTATTTACTTTTCTATGATTGACCAATTAATATCAATATCTCTATGTGTACAGAACAGATTGACATCATCAGAAAATACGTGAGATTCGAGAATTTTTGAGCAATGATAAAAATCATTACTATATAATAAAAACAAAATTGAAAAAAAGCTGGATCGGCTAAAAGCTCGTTATTACCCAATCAGATTCAAGGATTTAGCATTCCGGCCCGCTGAGATGGTTCGGGAAAAAAAATTAATGTTTTTTTATTTAATTCAGCGTTTGTTATGTTTTAAATTATCAATATCTCTATGCAATAGAACAGATTGGCATCATCAGCACATAGGTGAAATTCAAGAATTTTTGAGCAATGATAAAAATCATTAATATATATTAGAAACAAAATTGGCCGGAGAACTGATCCTTGAGGATCACCACAAGGGACTGTGACAGGATCAGATGTTACACCATTTACCGTAACCATTTTTTTTACGGTTTTTGAGAACAGGTGTCGCCGGATCTGTTATTGAGGGTGTTATGCAATACGGAATTTATCCTTCTTGCACACGTTTCTACAACGGGACATACTGATACGGTAGGCACGGGTGGCTAAAGGCAGTGCCTAAATTCACTGTAGATCAAGGGGCACTTAAACCAGAAGAATCGGATAAACAGGCCGGGAATCTTGGAACTGAAGAAAGCAATATTAGATGAATTGTAGAATAGGAAAAATAGGAGAATTTTAACTCTCAAATAGCATGTTCGTATTTCGGTCTTAATTGGCTTTCACACTTTTTCAAGTGCAGTCTTCCGCTGCAAAACAAGCTTTTTTGTCCTCCGTTTATGAGGAAAAGTTTATCTCAAGCTCTTATCGTACTCTTCTCCTTTTTAGCCATTATCGCACGCCAATGGAGACGAAAAGACTTGGTTTGCGGCTTAAGACTACACTTCAAAAAAGTGTGAAAGCCAAGACCGAAAAAGAGCATGGTTTAACCAGGTCTTCAATTTGTGGAGGCCGTTATCGGACATTCAAAACTCAACTCCTGCCTATAGTTAAACGCTATGCAGATAACACAGCTTTTGTTAAGCAGAGAGTAACTGTCATTTCCTACGGCAAGTTCTCCCGAGTATAATTTCATTCCTCGATCGGGCTATGGGACAAAGAGCTTACGGTCGCACCGGGTTCGAAAGCGGCTTCTGGACCATAGGCTGAATTTGGCTTCGGTGGTCGTGAATTCAACTCAACCATATTTGGTAGACCGCACCATCCTTGAACATGTTATTCACAAAATCCTTGCTGATTGGCATTCTCCCGCAGGACTGGAAACTCACTAGCATTGTACCCATCTTTAAGAAAGGAAAAAGGGGTCTTTATCTCTAAAGTTCTCGAGTGCTGTCTTCTTGCGGGTCTACGGGATCATAAATAGTAAACACCCGCATGGTAGAACCTAGAATTTAAGAACCTGTTAGGCTATAAATACTAAAATTTCATTTTAGAGCCCTCTTACATAAAAGCCTGGATCCCGTTTCTCGAAAAGTCCCGAAACTTTACCTGCCATTTTCTGATGTCACAATTTCCTTTGTATCTCCAGAACGAAGAGGATTTAAGTTGTCAAACTTTACAGTTATTTTTCTTTTTGTTACCTTGAAAACAGTTTAAATGATCGGCTCTCCAAAATAAGCGGTTAGCAGTTTCACAAATAGCTTTTCGGGCCCGAAAAGTTTTCGGGACTTTCGAGAAACGGGCCCCAGGTTAGCCTAAAAAAAATTAAGCAGGTTCTGATTTTCAAAATATGACCTTGCAATTTCAGGCGACTGAAACACATTGCACTTTAAACTGCACAGATCTTGTTCAAAACGTATTTTTCGTGGTTATGAAATATAAAGGTATCCTCAGACAGTTACCCGAGAATTGCACAGTGTAACAGCGCCTTTACGAGTGATACTACACTTTTAGTTCTAGTAAAACTTTGTTCGAAACGTTATAATAGTGTGTTCATAGTACCGACTGATGGCATGACAGCTATCACAGTCTGAAGTCCCGACGATCAGTTCCGACCTTCACCGCGTTATACCGTTCCTGACAGAAAGCACGAAAGGCCAGTTTTTTGCTACGAGGATAACAATGAAGAATCCCGGATTCATTAAAGAAAGAAAGATAATTTCCTTTAACTTAAAACAAATCATCTCAAACTTCAAAAGCCTTGAGCAAGATTTTTCCATCTCCTGGAGTTCTCAATAATAATACCATGTGAGACGGGGAAGTTGAAACTTAGGCACCAAGGTCCAAAAAATGGGATGGAGTGGGTTAGGGGATCCTCGGTAGCATGCATCCAGGCTTGATTAAAAAGGCAAAGATAAAAATTAAGATAATAAAGACATTAAGAGACCTCGAAATCGGTTTACGGGTAACAGGTAGCGCCATATCTTTTTCATTTTGCGATGACGATATCGATCTTACCCGGTAGACCCAGTCGTTTTTCCGGGGTCAAGAAACCAGTTTACCCATAAAAATTACAACTAGCGACAGAGGAGACATGATGGGAGAAACGAGTTAGTTTTCCTCATCGGAGTACTTTCTAAACAGAGAACATTCGTAAGGACAAATTTTGGATACATTTGATCGCCTTTCTAAACAATTCAGTGAACTTATTTCTGAACAAGAAGAGCAGCCTTGCTGCCGAGCCGGCCATCTTTGTAAACAATCGTTACCAATCCCCGCCCGTTAACTCTACGGGTATGGCTGCATGGAAATTTTACTTGAACGGGAACACTACCCGTTCCCGTAAACCGGTATATGTTGCAGGTAAAATCCGCTTTCAGGTTGAATCCGTTGTTACGTAGGTTATATTCATGATCCGCATTTTACCTAGGTTGAATTATGCACTAAACTTGGTAAACTTAGTTTAACCCCCCCACCCCCCCCCCCCCCCTCCACTAATAAAAAGGATACTTATACTTTCCTATCTCAAGTTCTGTCTTAGACTTTGGTGTCATCTTATCGGTTTCTGATACTTTTCTATACTTTTAGTTCTTGCTTCTAGTAAAACTTTGTTCGAAACGTTATGATAGTGTGTTCATAGTACCAATACAAGGAGGGATTATGTTTTTTTTTTAAACGTTGGCCGTGTAGAACTTATATTTGAACAGACTGATTAGAGTGTAATGTGAAGTGGTAAGTTTTTACCCCATATGAAATGTGAGCGTTAGCCCTACTGATGGAAATGGGCTCACACAAGGACAGAGAAAAACTCTGACCAGGGTAGGCCTGCGGGTAGTTCCCACGGCCTGCTCTCGTCTGACCTTGTAGCTCAGTCGGTAGGGCAGCGGTGATCTAACCCGAAGGTCATGGGTTCAATTCTTACCCTGGTCAGAGTTTTTATCTGTCCTCTTTCTATCAGTAGGGCTGACGCTCACATGGTTCACATGGGGTAGATACTTCACATTACACTCTAATCAATTAAGTCTGTTCATAGTACCGACTGATTGGAATGACAGCTATCACAGTCTGAAGTCCCGACGATGAGTTCCGATCTCCACCGCGTTACACCGTTCCTGACAGAAATCACGAAAGGCCAGTTTTTTTGCTACGAGGATAACAACGAAAAAAGCACTATTTTGTCGCTAGAAATTTTCTCCTCACTTTTTCCTCCAGCCGGGCTTCACGATTTGATGAGGGCCAGTCTCTTGCTTCTCAAGTTGCCTCGTTCATGCCTAAAAAGAATTCTGGGTAATTAATTGTGTCATTTCACAGGCAGGAAAGACCTTCGACCCCCATTTCATAGATTTTTTAATCGGAGCAAAAACCAGGTCTATTCCTTGGTAATACTCATCTGACTGTAACTTCTCATTCCCTGCTAAGGATGCATTAGTGATTTTACAATGGAAATAGACAATAATCTGGATTTTTCTGGTCATATATCAAGTGAATGCAAAATGATTAATAATCAGCTTAACGAATTTTTGCCACATTTTTTATAATTTCTACTCTTTCTGGCATTTTTGCGATGAAAGCAACACCGCGAAACCACCTTGTCCATACCATTGCTACCTCTTTCGAACGAAGCTTTCTCGACATAACTGTCAGGATGTGGAATAACATACCTGATAATGTCGTGGATGTTTTCCAAGATTCTGGAATGTGCGCTTTCAGGCATCGCGTTCATACGCACCTCTCGACCTTCAGAGCCACACGACTGTCTAAATGTCTTTTACATGCAAATGCACTTTCAACTTACTTTTCTTATTTTTGTATTAAATTCATCAACTCAAATTTTGAGCCGCAGTGAGCCACTGATTGGCCTGCGAGATCTTTTTACGTCTGTCGGCTACTGCTCATCATTTCACATAAAAAAACGTATTGAGCAACTGAGAAAGCACGCGAAACCGGTCCGAAGCCCAAAACTCCCTCACAACCGACGGCCTAGGACAGGAATATCTCAGGACTATTATCATCATCAGGGGCTTCAAGAAGGGTTGCAGGTCTATTCAATTCTTTGTAAATAAATTCACAGAGAAAATAATTTTTAAAAATGCGTTCGCCCTTCGACAGAGAGAAGACATTCACTCTGTCGAAGGGCTAACGCTAGAAACATCAGCTTTCAAATTCGTCTCCAGTGGTCAATTAACCATATGAACACAGTTTTTAAACCCATTTCTTTGTTTTGCTTCCCCACTGACGCAGCATCACAGTATGTTTAGATAATTAACCCCTTTTTGCAAAGATTTTGATTGCTTGCGTTGAGCCTTTTGCAGTCTTAACAGGACTGGTAATTATATTCTGAAAATATTGCTACTGATCTGTACGGGTCCCGAAAAAAAAAAGGGTGAAGAATGGCATGGAGGGTGGAATGGTCTGGACCGAGAATTAATGTGAAGAGCGCTTTCTTTCTGCCTCACGTCACTGTAGTTTTCCAGAAAGACTGACCTTTGTTTTTTACCACGCAGTTATGTAAATTTGCTCATTTAATTATCGGACACAATCATCAAAAACTAAGTTAGAAGCAGTTTTAAACTGATTGTAACCAAGGGCCCGTTTGTCGAAACCTGCAAGCAGTCTCTTTCCATCTTCCTAGAAAAATCTGCTCTGTCAGCGGCCTCGATTCAGGGACATTTCGTATTGAGCATATAAATGTATTTGGGTGTCAGTCGTGCATGACCGGTGACTGCAGAACAAAGAGTCGGGATATACGAACAACTCTGGCAAACACACGCAGGGTTTGAGAAACGGGCCCCTGGTCACAATCAGTTTAGAATTGCGTCAAAGTTAGTTTTTGATGATTGTATCCGATAATTAAATGTGGTAAATTTATAAAAGCGTAGTAAGAAACAAAATTCAGTCTTTCTGGAAAACCGAAATGAGACAGAAACCTGTGTGAGCCATTTAAAGTGATTTTTAATGAAAATAAGTGCTCTTCACATTAATTATCTGTCCAGATCAGTTCGAGTTTAAGTAATGGTTTGTTCCTAAAAGGGGCCACTCAGTAAATATTGCTCTGGCGATGAGAAAACAAAAATACGCAGCAAAGA
>NW_027179795.1:572500-575000 GCF_036669935.1 Montipora foliosa
AACTTTATACAAAATGAGGTGTGTATTTACACCTTAACGTATTCCTCCGTACGGCCTTTAAAAGGCAGAATGGAGTTTTGGATAATGTTTCCTAATTTTAAGTCCGCAAGGGTGGGAGACCCATGCGAGGTGCATCTCTATAGTAAGCTGGGAGTCAATTTGTTGAGGGAGAAAAACCGGAACTTACCACAACCAGTATATGAATTCTGAGCACATTTTTCAATCTCAAGGGCGAGGGTTCTCGTCTACTTGGTACATAGACCTAATTAAATCGATATAAATACTTGATTGAAACAAAATAACATCTTATGACTATTCAATTTCTTTCGTAGTGAATTTTTATTCAATGTGTTTAAAAAAGAATCACTATAATGTTAATTCTATGTAAGACTGTTGAATTGATATTGACTATTTGAACTGGTATTCAACACGAATAAAAATAGATTGACTTTTAACAGCCAAAGTAACCCATCCTTTTTATTATTCAATAAAAATGTTTGTTTTCATATGAACATGGGCGGAAACGATGATAAAATGGAAAACGGAACAAAATCGCTGGATGGGCAGAAAAAACGTTACCAGTTACTTGCCACTTCTTTACCAATTTATCCCTCTAAGTTACAGACATTCAATGCCTCTCCGTTATGTACGCCATATACAACATCAATTTTAGACTCGATCAAAAATGAAAAAAAAATTACAAAATAACTTGTCTGATGACGCAAGTTAAGCTCCTGAGGGCATATACTCAGCGTTGTCATTTTTCTTCGCCCTTTCAGGACTCGACAAATACCACACAACTCAGTTGCAAAACATCTGCATTAATTCTAAGGTGAGCCATATCACAAAATGAAATTGGAAGTTTTGTCTGCTTCAAGAAACAGAGGTTCTATGACTAATCTTTTTTTTTTTTTTTACGTATTTCGAGTCTGCTCTTTCTTTTTCTTAACGTATGACGGCTTAGGCGCAAAAGAGATCTGTGCTCCTTTGAGCAAAAATAAAACCTCCTGGTCTTGTCTATATTGGTTCACTGTCACAACAATCGCCCAAAGGGCTGAACACACAGCCCAGTGATGAGATCCGACACCCATTTCATCTTTCTTTCCATCCTCAAGTGGAACGTACAACAGACCAGTAAGTTCTTAATAGAGTGTAATGTGAAGTGCTAGATTTCAATGCCATATGAACCATGTGAGCGTTAGCCCTACTGATGGAAATGGGCCCACACAAGGACAGAGAAAAACTCTGACCAGGGTGGGAATTGAACCCACGACCTTCGGGTTAGATCTCCGCCGCTCTACCGACTGAGCTACAAGGTCAGACGGGAGCAGGCCGTGGGAACCGAAGATGTTAAAGTCACGGCAATGAACATGTACAAGTACAAGGAAGTGTTACGTTTATACAAACGTTAGCCGTGTAGCACTTATATTTTAAACAGAGTTAACTGAATAGAGTGTAGTGTAAAGTGCTCGATTTCTATCCCATATGAACCATGTGAGCGTTAGCCCTACTGATGGAAATGGGCCCACACAAGGACAGAGAAAAACTCTGTTCACACTCTATTCAGTTAACTCTGTTTAAAATATAAGTGCTAAACGGCTAACGTTTGTATAAACGTAACCTTTCCTTTTCTCGACTTAGCGATCCTTACTCCGGTAAGAATGTTTATCTCTTTTTGCCTAGTTTAGCTTGATTGGTATATTTTCTACTCTGATGATTTTGCCATGATATCAGCAAGTTACATACATGTATTTGGATCAAAGCAAAGTAAGCACAGGAAACATGGGCAGGCCGTGTTTTTCTTTGGCATCATTTCATGTTCCCTAAATAAAGCGAAAGTGCTCATAACAATCAGAAAGGAAGACATGTCGAGGGCAATCTACTTGGGTCAAACTCACAGATGAATTTTAAGCAAAACACTATACGACCTCATCACATTTCTGTCATCGTTATCCACCTGAAAAAAACTGATAACGATACCAATCTATTAGTGTTGTTATCAGGCCTAGCGTTCAGGAATTAAAATTACTGTCAAACTTTTTAAAATTCTTCTTTTATTCTCTTTCACCTTCTTCATGTTCAGACAGGCTATTGTAGGGTATTTAAAATGCAGAGGGTAAAAAAAGCCTATCATAATTATTCCTTAGTTATTCGAATTTATGGAACTCAAGATAAAAATTGTAACCTGAAGCAAAAGGGTTGACAAATATACTGTTAAAAGGTATCATTTTACGAGACAGCTACCTGACACTTTGAACCAAAGCCGTCATGATAAGGCGAATGATTGTTTTAAGACAATGAGGTTGTTTATGAGTAACGGGTAGCAAGTGTATTTAGAGGTTCAAGAAAAGGCTTTAAACAATAGAGAAATATGCTCAGTTTTTTACAGAAACTTACATTTTCAGAAACTGATTGTCAGTGGCTAGCTAACGTACATTTTAACACAAAGAAATACACGGCCTGCCCATGTTTCTGTGCATACTTTGCTTTAATCCAAATA
>NW_027179795.1:590000-597500 GCF_036669935.1 Montipora foliosa
AGGTACATGCCCTTGGCGTTGCGCAATGAGTGCTGGTCCCTTGGCTAGAAAAGCATAGTTAATTACTGCATTCGGAAGTGCGAGATAGTCCATTTCTTCTGTGAGGACTCAATTGTCGGTGTTTAAAGTTTGTTGGATTCGTGTTGATGGAAAGTGAATATTAAAAGGTCTCCACATACCTGTAGGTAGAACAATAGCAATCCATACTATGATAGGTTCTGTCCAGAATTCATTAATCTGAAGTGCAGCGTGTCCCATACAAAATGATATTAATGTCAGTATTCCCAATAATACCGTCGTTTCTCGTTGCTTCATCCCTTTCCGAATAAACGACAAATCTACGAATGACAAGGATAAGAATTGAGTGAGCACATGCTGGTAATTTGGAGTGGGGAGAAATAGGTTATTGCAAAAACCTTTGTTTTTGTAGAAGATATGTGAAGCAAAACAAAATGGTATTTTATGCCGCACCTGGCGCAATTTTTCAGGCAACAGAGTCCAATCAAGGTCGTGGTTATAGCACTCTTTTAAATCACTGTCCATTGCTTGCATACGGTTAGCCATGGTTGGAAAATTGGGGAATATCAGCATACACTCGTTGCAGTCGTGTATTGTATACTTAAAGTGCTGTTTGTGCTCTTTAAATGGCGCCTTATGAAGAGTGATTAGCGGAAGTGTGGAAGAAATAGGTTATTATTGTATCTTTATTAGCGGTTAATCCAGAGAGTTGTGATCCTAATTGTGTGATATATCATTGGGTTGACGAGAAAACGCATTTCCCGGTGACCGGAACAGACAGCGTCGTAAGCGAAACGTGATATTGGAAGTCCTGAGTATGTTGGAAATAAATATAAATTGTATTTATGGTAGTACCTATCGTAGGGAGCAAAAGCAATTGTACACTGGGAGAGGCAACTTGTTCTATGTTACTGATCTTAACTTATTGGTACCTTCGATTTTATCATCAAAGGACCAAACAAATTCCTTTTGTAACGGTGTGCGGTTCATCCACACTTCAACTTGCAAGGAATTTATGACAGTGACAATGAAAACAACTATTGTATCCTGTAAATAGGTTACAGGGGCGTAGCCCTTCCCGGGCTAACAATTTTTTTCCCTAGATTCAAATTTCATAATAGGAAATGTGCAAATTTCGAGACCAAAAAACTTCATTTCTGACAGCGTTTTCAGGAACTATTCCTACAAGATGTGCAAAGGCTATCTACGCCCTTAAGTCAGCATGTACGTATCCACAAAAATACAATCTGAAGCCACGATAAAATCACAACCCCAAGGCAACTTTACCCACGCGGAATCCCTCCGGAAGCTTTTAATAAAGAGCCCAAAGTAACTGCACTTAGCATCAGCATCATAGCTGCACGGTTCTGAAGCTTCTGTAGCCTGTCAAACAACGTTTTACCACAATTACCCAGTCAGGATAGCAATAGTCGAAATGAGATTGAATTAGTACATTGTATATATAATGAAGAGTGGGTGGTGGGACGAACGGTCTAATTCTTTTTATTACTCCTATCCCTGAAGCGACGTTTTTAGAAAATGTATCAATGTGTGTTTACCACCGCAGATTTTCATAAATAAATATTCCTAGCAATTTAATAGATGAAACATGCTCAATCGCAACATTATCAATCGAAAGCTTACGTGGGTTTGACAAACTACTAAATTTTTGTCTGGAGCCAATTAGCATAAATTCAGTTTTAGCCCTGTTCAAAGTAGAAAGCTTTTACAACGTGTTATCACACTTCCCCTGTTTGTTCGTCGGCACAGGCTTTTAGAACGAGGTATACACACTTTCCCTTGTTTGTTTGTCAGTGCAGGCTCCGAAGTATACACTCTTTCGCTTGACGGCCCGGCTTCTTAGAACGAAGCATACACGCTTTCCCTTGTTTGTTTGTCGGCGCAGGCTCTAAAGAATACACACTTTCGCTTGTCGGCAATGTAACTCTTCCATTAAAATCGCTGTTCTTGAAAAGGGAACTCTCAGAGGCTCTTTGGGCAAGAATCGTGGGTAGTTTATTAATGAATATTTGTGCCGCAATTGTGGAATCATAATGGCTCATAATGTGAGAAGTAATTTGCAATTAGGACTTGAAATGTATTTTAGATACACATAAGTCACCACAACCATTTCTTTCTGGCACCGGCTCTTAGAAAGCTTTTACAACGTGTTATACACACTTCCCCTGTTTGTTCGTCGGCACAGGCTTTTAGAACGAGCCATACACACTTTCCCTTGTTTGTTTGTCGGCGCAGGCTCCGAGGTATACACACTTTCGGTTGTCGGCACAGGCTTTTAGAACGAGGCGTGCACACTTTCCTTGCGTTCCTGTAAACCTTTGACGGCATGGGTTTTGAGAACGACGCATGCACACATTGTCTCGTTTGTTTGCTAGATGCGGCTCAGTGTGTTCATGTTCATGGACAATAGCTCATTCACAAATTGAACCGCGACGCATACACACATTGACAGGCATAAAAATTAGCAACAACATGCAATGGTCGAATCGACATGGGTCGTAAAAGGGTTTCACGAATTGTACGGATCGATCGATTCGTGGGGACAGCTGTGCGACGGTATTCTCTAATGAGATGCATTTTTCCGGTTGACAGATCGTGTCTTCGGGTAGTTTCCGCATAAAAATGAGCGACATTCTGCCACTATAACATCCAATACTCGAATGGATACGGGTCGTAAAAGCGATTCACGAATCGTACGGATCGTTCGATTCGTGGGGACAGCTGTACGTCGATTTTATCTAATGAGATGCATTTTTCGGGTCGACAGATCGTGCATTCGGGTCGTTTCACTTAGTGAGTATTGGACATGCATGCCATTGTGACCACATGCCACAGAAATTCTTCAGCCCCATTTGTGACTGCATGCCGCATAGATTCTGCAGCCCTATTTGTGACTGCGCACTGCAGAAAAATTTCAGCCCCATTTGTGACTGCATGCCGCAGAAATTCTGCAGCCCTATTTGTGACTGGTTGCTGCAGAAATTCTGCAGCCCCCGTTGTGACTACATGCCACAGAAATTCTGCAGCCCCCTTTGTGACCACATGGCACAGAAATTGCGACTGCGTGCCGCAGAAACTCTGAAACTACCTCAAATAATGAAACTGAAGAAATCTTAAGCCACCTGAAATGATGGTATGTCGCAAAAATTCTGAGGCCCTCACAGAATGGTCACACATTGCAGATTGACTGAATATATTCAATTGCACCCCCCAAATCACAACTTCTTAGATGACGTCAATAATTATGTGAGATTAAACCAATCTAAGAATTCTCTAACAAATGTTTAAAACTATTTACAAACTAATTAATGGTATTTACACAAAAAACTACTTCTACTGTATGTACTGCCTTACAGTCCAGAGGCAAGGACAAGGTACTGCTTTTAGGTCTCCCTGGTTTACACAAAATTGTTTGAAACAGTTAAACATATTTGCACGTTATTTCGAGACAATTTAGTCAAACTAGAATCAACAAGACAATGGTGATCCATTATTCATGACCTTGAATTTTTAAGTGCATTATACCGATCTTTTAGAAAATTTCTTGTCGATGGCATAAGTTTGCTGTCCTCAGTGAGCTGGAAAGAACTGCAAACAATACATGTTTTAGGCAGCCTTTTCACCCATGGTTGCGCTGCGGGGTACATGCTGAGGAGACCACTTCCTTAGATATGTCCCTTTCCAAAAGTGCACTTCAAAATAGTTATCCTCAATGGAAATGACTTTTCTTATCACTGGCTCCCTTTCAAAGTTGCTAAAATACAAGGCCACAAAGCAGCCAACTTCCAGAGAGGTAAAATAATCATCATCCACCATCTCCACAGGTGCTTCCCTTTCTCCGGGATTTCTATACCGGCCAGTGTAAATCTGAAAAGTTTAAATACATGGATACATGCATACAATACATGGAAACTTGAAATATTCGTGTTCAGCACGAGGATTATTTAGTGATGTTTAATATCTGGATACTATGCGATGCTATTTTATGGGCAGCCGTCACCGCCAAAAATACAAGCCTTGTGAACCGTTAAGAATAAACCGGGTTAGTCTAACTGTCTTTTGTAGAATGGTTTATCAGAATTTAAAACAGGTCATTTAAAACACAAATGAACAAGTCACCTTTGGAAAAATGAAATACCCAAACATTAAATGGTTTTTACAGTTCAGAAACTGTGTAGAGACCCTTGGTGAACTGATTCAGTGAAAAAACGAGTGGTCAAGTGTATAATGAAATAGAGCAGTCATCTCATGCAATCATCGCACCCAACACAGAATTGGTCGATGCCAAAGACGACCGGTGTAATTCTCCTTGTTCAAATGACATACTCAAGTCTTGAATGGATCAGCGTACTGCGACATGATATGCAGTGACACGGCAAACGGTCCAGCTTACCGTACATTGCTTCAGTGACGTTACAAAAGGTTCAGAGTAGTGTAAAATGGCTTATTTTATCTGCAAATGGTTAATGTTAAAGTAGTGCAATGGTCTAGCGTAGCATTGATCAGCTTACTGTAATGCGAAACGGTTTAGCGGTACCCCAAATGGCTTAGCGTGAGGACAAACGGTTCAGTAGAAAGTGAAATGGTTTAATGGTACAGCAAATGGTTGCCAAGAATACAAAACTGAAATGGACAAGTCAAGATTGAAATGGAATAGGCAATGTGTGGTCTTACGTTACAACCCATACGTTATTCAGATACATTTTGGCGAGAATTTGCCCAAACGAAGTTTGCACCGTGAAATTCACAGGTCGGGAACAGCTTATATCTACCAGTACCGCCTCGTTTTCTCGACTTAGCGATCCTTACTCCGGTAAGAATGTTTATCTCTTTTTGCCTAGTTTAGCTTGATTGGTATATTTTCTACTCTGATCGTTTTGCCGTGATATCAGCAAGTTACATACATGTATTTGGATCAAAGCAAAGTAAGCACAGGAAACATGGGCAGGCCGTGTTTTACTTTGGCATCATTTCATGTTCCCTAAATAAAGCGAAAGTGCTCATAACAATCAGAAAGGAAGACATGTCGAGGGCAATCTACTTGGGTCAAACTCACAGATGAACTTTAAGCAAAACACTATACGACCTTATCACATTTCCGTCATCGTTATCCACCTGAAAAAACTGATAACGATACCAATCTATTAGTGTTGTTATCAGGCCTAGCGTTCAGGAATTAAAATTACTGTCAAACTTTTTAAAATTCTTCTTTTATTCTCTTTCACCTTCTTCGTGTTCAGACAGGCTGTTGTAGGGTATTTAAAATGCAGAGGGTAAAAGAAGCCTATCATAATTACTCCTTAGTTAAAGGGTTGACAAATATACTGTTAAAAGGTATCATTTTACGAGACAGCTACCTGACACTTTGAACCATAGCAGTCATGATAAGGCGAATGATTGTTTTAAGACAATGAGGCTGTTTATGAGTAACGGGTAGCAAGTGTATTTAGAGGTTCAAGAAAAGGCTTGAAACAATAAAGAAATATGCTCAGTTTTTTACAGAAACTTACATTTTCAGAAACTGATTGTCAGTGGCTAGCTAACGTACATTTTAACACAAAGAAATACGCGGCCTGCCCATGTTTCTGTGCATACTTTGCTTTAATCCAAATACTGTATGTAACTTTCTGAAGAATTCGTGCCAAAATTTATCTGAATGACGTATGGGTTGCGACGTAACACCCCACATTTTAATCTTGACTTGTCCATTTCATTTTTTGTATTTTTGGCGGTTCTGGCGCAAACCATTTGCTGTAACACTAAACCATTTCACTCTCTATATGTCCTCACGCTAAGCCATAGCACGATTACATTTTTTTTTATAACTAATAATATTCTTGATTTGTGACGTTGTCGTTGTCGTAGCCGTCGTCTTTGCTTAAATTTCCGATTTAATTTGATTTTGCGTCAATGATATCCACACCGTAAAATCAATCAAAATATCCCACGGCGCAAACAAACGCAAGCCGTGCATGCAAGGCGTTCTAAGAATTCACGACGGATACCAAAACTCTGAACAAAATCAGTGCAATGAAATTAATTTGTACCATGATGGAATTTGGATATTAGGGTAAGCAGAATTCGCAGAAAGTCTGGTATTTGTAAGTGACCTTGCAACAATTTAAGCGATAGCCAAAATATACAACATGCACACCACCAATGAACCACGTCTTACCCTAAAGTCCCTCTGGTGTTCATCGATAGGAAGCGCTAGTTTAAACACTTCACCCATGACTTCATACCGCTCCACTCGCTCGAGATTCTTGGCACATTGCTCCAACAAATCAACCAGATGACGCTGAAAACACAACGACAGCCGAAGCAAAACGGAGAATTCTAACACCACAAAGAGGATCTTCCCCCTCTCCTTAAAACGAAACAAAATGTGACCACGTTTACAGCACCCTAAAGCAAAAGAGTACCTACCAAATCTTACTCGAATCACTGACGTATAAAGTAAACAAACATTTCAATTGACTGCTCCACATAGCCTACTTTCTGGACCAATGACAGAATAGAACAACAACGACAACTTTAAGAATCCCATTCAGCCAGAGGCAAACCTGGTTTGGATCTAGGATCTAGGATCTAGGCCGGGGATCTAGGATAAATAATGACCGGTTTCCAAAACAACGAAAAAGTTTCTATGGGGGTCAGAGGGCATGCTCCCCCAGGAACTTTTTGGATTTGAACTCTCTAAAGTCCCTTTTCCCTTGTTTCTGACCGATTTCCGTAAAACGGTGGAAACCGGTATGGATCCGCCCCTGAACTAGGTTGCTATTTACAAGTGCAGCCGAGAGAACTAGGGACTACCAGACGCATCAAATTGAACCAGTGGTCAGAACGGGTATTGAACCCGGGTTGTCCGGATCTCAAGGAAAGCACTCTAAACTCTAGGTACTTATCTTTAATTAACAAATGAAAACATCATGATCAAAATTGTTCTTCTTCAATTCTGTATGATAACAGGTCTTATTCATTGCTTAAATCGTATTCGTCCAAGAAATGAAAGGAGTGATAATTCAAGCGTGATGTCAATGACCCACTGGCCGACAAGAACCTTCACAATTTGTTCCATTCGTCAATACTGGCCGGGGAATCTCAGAGAGATATGAAGTCAAAATTTAAGAATTCAGACAAGTCAAGACACTAACCACCGTATATTGCTGTTCCATTGACATTCCTTCATCGGTCTTCATAACACTCTCGTCCGCTACTACATTTGGAGACACTTGAGCAAATTCAGAGCAACTAGGAGGATAAGCACCTAAATAACCGATATAGCAAAACACGAATACCTTTATTGGCATTTGACGATAGAGCTCTATAAGAATTACATAAAAAAGTAGATCTAATATCCATAGCAATTCGAGCTTTAAATTGCCGTGCCGAAAAAAGAAGATGAAGTGAACTCAGAAATGATCAACATGCTCCATGCCATTGTTACGCGATTCCCTTTTA
>NW_027179795.1:602500-605000 GCF_036669935.1 Montipora foliosa
TCCTCAGGTATTCGGTCACCAAAGCAGCTGCATGGATGTAGCAGTGAGCAGTCTGCAACAATAAACCATCATCAAGTGAACTTTCTAATAAACGTTCAAAAAAAAAAAAACACAGGAGACAAGCCCTCACAAGTGTAGGCTATAGAGCGGTTTTCAAATGAGTGTCGTAAAACTAAAACCAAAGTAATTACTTTGGTCAATCAGAAAGGACTGGGACAACCCAGCAAACCAACCAAAACTCAACGCATTTACACGTAGCCGACACAATTAGAACAATGGATATCCCCTTCACTGAGGCATGATACAGTCCAAAGAGTAATCAACTTGTATTGCCCTGATAAAAAGAACCCCACAAAACATATTGCATTTTGAAATGGGAGAAACAGACTATTCACCTCGGAGTAATTCTCATGATCATGACCCTCATGAAAGGCAGCCATGTGCTCTAACCACGTCTCTCGCAATTCCGGAGTACTAGAGTAAGACTTGGCCAGACTGTACTGAAGATCCACTAACACCTCAGGGACATCATCGTGTCCCTAGAAGGAAGTCAATAATTGCGTTTTAATTGGTATAGACAACATAGAAGAAGCTTTACGAAAGACTTTTGACTGTGTGCAATAATGTTGCCAGTGCTCATCATCTTCTGGAACCAAATTTCCAACAATAAGTGGGAAGATGAAGACCAAAGGCACCACATCTGGTTTGCTTGATAAATTAGAGAATAATATAAGAAAAAGCAAAGACTTTATTAGTACCAGAAGCACATAAACCTGAAGCGAGTAACTTAATCTTTAAAACTGGGGATTTTTGAAAAAATCCTAATATGGACTCTATGAGGAAAGGTGTGATCTGTGCGAGTTCCACGAGAGGCCACTGTGTGAGAAAATGCAACTAAAACAAGAGGATCTAGTTTTTCTGTGAGTGATTTGAAACTATTACCTAGCCCCAACAATACCAATTATTTTAAAAACAAAGATGGCAAATAGTAACTAGTTACATAACATAACAATAATTTTTCTTGTAAAATAAAGTTAACCACTCTACTACGGTTTAAAGCTCGGCGAGAACTTAAATCTCTGAAAGTAGGCGATTTTGAAATCGATTTTAACTCTAGATTACCCGGCATAAAAATGCCCACAAAAATTATGCTATAGTACATTTATGACGTACATGGAGAAATTCACTTCACAGGCCGCTTAAAAGTCATAAGCCATTGAAATACGCTTAAAACTGCTTTATCTACGAGGTTAACTATCAATAGAGTTATTTCAGTATGATGGCTTAGAGTTAGAGTTAACGACTTCCAAAATCCTGAATTCAAGATTTTGGAGGTCCAGAATCTTGAATTCCAAAATCTTGAATTCAGGATTTTGGCAGTCCAAAATCGTGAATTCAGGATTTTGGAAACTTAACTCTAACTCTACGACATAACTCTATGAAAATAACTCTAAGAATAGCTGTCCCCTTTATCTACGGTCTAACGCTTGTTGATAAAATAGATCTGTGAAATTAGGCCAATTTTGAACATGGATTTTCACTCTGTATTACCCGGCATAAAAAATGCCCGCAAAAAAGTATACTATAGTAAATTCATGACATTAAGAAACTCATTTCACTTCACGGAGCCATTTAAAACTGACGTAATAAGCTATTGAAATATGCTTAAAACTGCTTTAACTACAGTTAAAGACTTGGTGAGAAGTTAAATCTTTAAAATTAGGCTATTTTAAAAACTTATTTTCACGCTAGATTTACGGCGGGCATAAGAGTAGCCTATGGTACATTTATGACATTGAGAAATTCACTTTACAGAGCCATTTAAAACGTAATAAGCGATTGAATTATGCTCAAAACTGCCTTATCCACGGTTTTTTAAGGCTTGGTGAGAAGTTAAATCTCTGAAATTAGGCCATATATTGAGTTTAGTACAAGTTATGACATTGCAAAATTCACTTCACGAAGCCGATATAGTCTTTAAAGTATGATTGTTTGCGCTTTTTAGGCTTAAATGTCGTTGTAATTTTCGTTTTTTGCTTAGAAATTTTACGAATCGCTTCGGTTAGGTTCGCATTGAATTGTGGCGAACACACTATAGTATACTTTCGACGGGTGATACCAGCGTACTACGGTGCATTTTCAGCGGCTGTCACCCACAGGAGTCGAGAGAATCGGGTGAGTAAAAATGGTGTAGTGTAAGCAAAGTTTGCCGAGCTCCTTTTTGGCACGCGTGCCAATTTCACACAAGCCGTGCCAAAAATTTACTGTAGCGTTAACAGGGCTTAAATGAAAGGTTGCCAAAGGCAAAGTTAGAATTAGAGATACTGCTAACCACAAGTGTGACGCTGCTAGCATTGGCAAGTTTTAAAAATGAAGAGGTAAACAATTCTACTAACTGCCTCCTCAGAGTGACAGAAGCCAGGAGGTAAATTGTGGTAGGGTAACCTGAGACCACGCCCGTTTTTAACTTCGCTCACATGTTCTCTTATGTCGTCGGTCG
>NW_027179795.1:610000-640000 GCF_036669935.1 Montipora foliosa
ACGTCATGGCTATAAAACCAAATTTTCTCACATGGATGGGTTACCATATTTTCTTAACTATGGTGCTCCGCGCGCGCGCGCCTTCGGCGCGCGCGGAGCTCCGCTAATAATTAGGCCCGTGCAATGTATTTACATGCTTATGGTAAATCAGGACTCAAAATTGCGATCAATACAGTTACACTTGTGACTGAATTTTCCCCTTTGTGATTAAAATATATGAGGAGTCGGGCGTTTACTTCGGGTAGAAGAGCACAGAACGCGTCATCAGAGAGGAATGAAAATGCAAGAAATTTACTCATAAATAATTAATATTACGTCGAGTTGAAATGTGGAAGTTTGGCAGTGTTAACGTTTGGCAGTGTGGAAGCTTGGAAGTGGGGGTTTAGGGTTAACTTCCACACTTCCAAACTTCCACACAGCCGAACTTCCACACTTCAACTCGATGTAATAATTATTTGTGAGCAAATTTCTTGCATTTGCATTCCTTTCTGATGACGCGTTCTGTGCTCTTCTACCCGAAGTAAAAGCCAGGCTAGGAATCGCCAATTTGCGACCAGCTTTCACCGTTGAAGTAAAAGGATTAGCATTTTGCCGCAACTCTCGATAAGATAAATAAAGCGATAAAAATTATTTTCTTTGGAGATATGGAGCAAAATTGTAATATCGTTGAACCGCGATTCATTCCCTCGATCATTTACCATTTTCAGCGGGCTTTTTTGCACGTATGTATTGCAGTATAGTAATCCCTACAATCCATTACAAATAATGCAATTTATTTTGCGATCATCACTTGAACCTAAATTTTTCTTTTGCAAAATTGGTCAAAATTGCGACCGGATATATATTTTTTTAATTTCGACCCCAGGGTATTTGTAGGTTATAACACAGGCTCTTATGTCGAGGCTCATAGCCGAAAAGTGCGTGGAAACTGCTTACGACCCTTCATCTTGGGAACAAAATTGCGTTTTTTCTTTAATCGATCTTCAATGTTCAGTTAATCTCTTTGGCTCTTATTTGAGGATGGTAAGCAGCTTCTTGATCACTAATATCAGGCATTTCTTCTGCTTATGCGGGGATTACCGTAAATATGCAGAGGATGCAGATTTTACCTGACTAGGCGTTCCATAAAGCGTACACCGGAATGCCTGTGGTACGTGTTCACAAAAAGGGAAGGCACTGAATTGGGTGG
Organism: Montipora foliosa; assembly: GCF_036669935.1. Lineage (NCBI taxonomy): Eukaryota > Metazoa > Cnidaria > Anthozoa > Scleractinia > Acroporidae > Montipora > Montipora foliosa. The sequence continues at coordinate 611,190 of NW_027179795.1, forward strand.
TATTGAACTGCAGCGTTCCATTCAATTTTTTGAAGTGGAGGGTCATTGAGACTCTTTGAGGGGTCATTGCAAAAATTTGCAAGACACAAACCCGTCTAAAACGGATACACTTTGCCCTCCGATTGCACAGAAAAAGACGAGGACAACTGTACGTACTAGAGGTAAGTGAAGTTTATTTCTACATTTTACAGCTTACTTTAGCTTTTATAAGCTCAAAATATATTTTCCCATACAAAGTCTATAAATCGTACACCGAGCTTGGGCTGCCTGTGCGGGAAAGAATGTTAATCGTTCGTCGTTTTCAGAGTAAAACAACGTACTTTTTAGCCAAGAAACGTCCGTCTTTGGTTTTTTAATTTTGTTGTAATACTTAACTGAATATTACCATTTCATCTGTCGGGTCAGGAAGCCTTCTCTATCGGGTTCTCGAGAAACGTATCTATTTTGACTTCAGGGTGAACTATTTACGCAATCGCAAGGTTGAGCGGCCATTTAATAGCCCTTTTCACGGTTAGTTTTTCTCATTTGCATTACAATGTAATCTAGCATGTATGAGAGGCAATTTCGGGCTATTTTGTATTCTTAACCCGAAATTGCCTCGCACCCAAAATAGATTACATTGTAATACAAATGAGAAAAACTAACTGTGAAATGGGCTATTGAAAATCTAAACATCTATGAGATCCAAAAAATACAGACTTGCGAATTATCGCAAATCACAATGCTGACAAGCACAAAAACAGAAGAAATGGTTAAATAATTATGAAGTTTGTTACTATCTTGTGTTTGTGGGTTAGAGTAAAGGGATATATTGTCACGCAAATGATGTAATTTCATGACACTCAAAATTCGCAAAATACGTGACTTTCATGTAAACAACATTCGCACTAGCAAGTCGTAGCAATAAACTGGATTAACCAGGTAGTTAAATAAATATTGTTGGCTTCCCAAATAAACTTCATTTACACTAGGGTCACCTCGCAGCTCTTACAAGGTCTCACCTGATTGGAGACCACCCTTGAGGTTTAACAAAAGAACAAATAACAGAAACAATGGACCCTAGGCCTAAAACAAAAGGGCCATTGTTTCTGTTACCCTAGGCCTAAAACAAAAGGGCCATTGTTTCTGTTATTTGTTCTTTTGTTAAACCTCAAGGGTGGTCTCCAATCAGGTGAGACCTTGTAGGAGCTGCGAGGCTACCGTACACTACAATGACAAAATCATTTGTCAGAGACAAAAAATTCCTCTCTCCTCGCGTATCACATTTCAACGCAGCGCATGCAAATTTGTTAACTCATTTTCACCGCCTCCCGATTCCCGCGAAATTTTTCTTGTTTCAAATATTAACAAAAATATTATTTCTCGTCAAGCGCTGCATTTTTTATGTTCAAATAACCGCTAAAAATAAAGATTTTTTAACCATCTATCCGTAGATATTGTTTCATAATTTAATATTCTCTGTCAAAATTTGCACAACAATCAAAACAAAAATAGCAACGTACGCAACAAATTTAGTCGAATTTCCCTCTTCGTCGAATTCTCATGCTTAACACAATAATTTTTAGTTATTGTGAAAATCTTTCTCAATTCGTTAGCAATCATCCTTTCAAATTTCAGAGAAATCGACCGGTCCACAATTATTTTACGATTTTTTTTTCACTTGGATGTCCAAAGGCCAAGTGGATGTTATTCATAATCGGGTGATCAAGTTTGGCGTGTGACCCGTTATAAATATTTTTTTCACAAAATGTTTCCGAATAGTTAAGTATCACCACAGAAGACAAGAACATCATTCTAAAAGCTCATTCTACGCAAAAAGTAGGTTCTGGAGGTAATTTTGAGAGTGGAAATCAAGGTTACGGCAGACGGCAAACACAAACTCACGAGGCGCAAATGGTATATTTATTAAGTTAACACACCAGAATCACGCTAGCCACATTTTGACACGAAAATGCTTTACTATTGCAACGAAGAATATCCAGTTAACCTCGCATATTATAAAACGTGATGAATTCATAGAGGCCACCTTTTCCAGAAAAACAATTTTTAAAACAAACAACATATTTGCTATTAATTTTTAGAGGCAAAAACCCCTTTCTATTTCATTACGTGCGTGAAGAGAATAAACTCAATCGTGTCAAATATACGCAATATTGCAACAAAATAAATTTCGGGATCAAACCATTTCCATGAAGAACCTTTTCCTTGAATAATGAAGCACAAAATAGACGACAAGCTTTCTTTCAAATAATTCTTGGTTGTCACATTTCCAATTATTTTTTTTTACCTGAAGACTGTGCAGAGTTGATCACAGATCCACTTAAGGTGTTCGATTCGTTCTGTGTCTTTGTTGAACCCGAACCCATAAGTTACCGGAGCATTTTACATTTCAATTCGTTTCAGTGCTCTACATAACAGCACACTTGGTAAAATATTAGAAATACAGCTCACTTTGATTTGGGCTCGACGGGCGATAGATTGTTGTCGAAGTCCATTACTCGTCGCTTTTAAGATTCCAGATATTTCTTTTTCATCGCCTGTGTTGTTTATCCAATTGATTTCCATTATTGAGCTCTATAAGGGTAAATTTGTTTAAAGATCCACTAAGACGTCATTCGCGTTACAAGACTTTCGATGCTATTGCAGGTTAAGTTAAATATTCTGCTGCGTCCACCAGACAAATCTACACATTTCCACTACCCTCTCAATCTAAGAAAATACGCGCAGAGGGCTCTATGCACGCAGACACCACTTAGCAGGAGGAGTGACAGGCGATACTTTTACCGACACGGAAAAAAAAAACAAAAAGAGAAAACGACCAAATATTACCCATTTTCCGACTGGGATTGCCATACTGGCAACCCAGTAATTATGCGGATCGAATTTGCCGCATCCTGTCATGCCATGTTTTTACAAAAAAGTCTATACCAAGGATGCATGCATTTTGATTGGTTCTCACCTATGCTCCTCTAGGGAAAAGACAAAGTTGACGTCATCATCAAAAACTGTTCATTCTTTATTGTATAAAACAAATAGATTCCGTGTCACGGTTGCTGTGTATCTGTTCCATAATAGATCACAGATGACATCAAAATGTAGCAAGAACAAAAAGTAGCACACAAGGCGATAGCCATTTTGTTACTCGTGTTTTTACCACATTTTTTTAATCACGTCTCCTGTAATCTATTACTGAACTGACTCATGGCAACTTGGAATCTATTTGTTAAACATCAGGGTAAATAGTGCTCTTATAATTCTGTGACAAAGGTGACAAATAAAAAAAAGCGAAGGCAAAACGAAAAACATCCCCTATGAAAATAAAGAAATTAAGAATTGATTCCTGCTTAATCAAACCTTTCCACTTTCATTTTGTTATTTTGATTACCGTTTCAGTAAGTTCCGGTCACAACGCCTCCACACGTACGTGACACTGTAATTTGTAAGCAGTTTTATCATTTCATCATCGCTACGTTTTTCTTTGTCCTACAAGACAAAAACGGCAAAATTACCGGTGAAGGATCAAAGGAGCCCTAAAATAGGTCACCCATGAATATTCAAAGCCTCTTGATCCTCGTCGATGAGAGACTGAACAATTTAATAATAGCAGAGCTCTGCGCGCGCTTAAGGCGCACGCACGCGGAGCACCATAATTAAGGAAATATGGTATTAACCCATCGATGCGAGAAATTTTGGCTTTTTAGCCATGACGTCATCGATCGTCCGCGCTTTCTGTGGCTCGACGCGGATACACGGCCATACTACATCAACTATAGCTCTTAAAATTGCGGTGTATCGCAGGGGTCTGTCCTTAGGCCCCTGTTATATGTTTTGTACAAGTCACCAGTGGCAGATATCACAAAGAGACACAATCTTACGTATTATCTCTATGCTGATGACACTCAGCTCTATGTGTCATTTAAATTAGGAAGTGATGATCTCTCCTCAGCAAAATATAGCATTGAAATATGTGTACAGGAAATCAATAATTGGATGATTCTTAATGGCCTTAAGCTAAATGGGGAGAAAACTGAGTTTATTTCACTCATTTCACGTTATCGACCCAGTCCTTCATTGGAATTTGTTCGTGTTGGAGGGGAAATTACTCAACCGTCCTCTTCTGTTCGTAATCTTGGGGTGATACTCGATCCCAGTGTTGATATGGAGGATCGCATTAAAAGGATATGCAAGACATGTCATTTCCATTTAACAAATAAGATAACATCATATTTGGATCGTGAATTTGCTGAAGCAATCATTCATACTTTTGTGACTACCAACTTGAATTACTGTAATGCGATTCTACATGGATTACCTAAAGTTCTCTAACACCGCTTACAACTAGTTCAGAATAGAGCAGCGCGCATCGTAACATTCACCAAGAAGTATGAACATATAAAACCCAGCTTAATAGACTTACATTGGTCGCTTGTCGATTAGTGTATTATTTACAAAATCGTGTTTAATATATAGGGCTATCAATGGTTTTTCACCAAGTTATATATCCAATCTGCTTAGTTTTTGTAGCAGCACCTACTCTTTTCGTTCTTGCTCGAATAAGTTACTCCAAGTCCCGAGATGTAAGCTATAGTCTTATGGTGTCCGAAGATTTTCAATTGGAAGACCTAAGTTATGGAATAGCATACCTGCATCTTTAAGAACTGCCGATTCCTTGAATTCTTTTAAAGAAGATTTATGAAAATAGATTTGTATTTAATTTTTTTACGGTTATGTACGTAGTAGTTAGGTTTTTATAATTTTGATATATTTTTCGTGATATTGTAAAGTGCCTAGAACAGTTAATGATATAGACGCTATATAAATAAAGTTTATTACTATTATTATTATTATTATTATTATTATTATTATTATTATTATAGTCCCTGGGATATAGCAAGTTAAGTTAAGCTATTTTTAGATTCCTGTTTCCCGAGACGTCCGCAAAATCAGAGAATTAAAATGGCATTCTGTGTGGAATTACATACATACATACATACACTGACATACATACGTATTGACCGCTTCCCAATGGGGCTTTTCAGGGTCAATGAAACACAACGAAACAACAGAATAGAACAATAACAACAACTGTTAAGAATCCCAACTGGCCGGAGGCAAACCAGTTAGCTATTTACAAGTGCAGCTAAGAAGTTGAACCAGGGAGTACCAGGATCAAATTCAACGAGTGGTCAGAGAGGGTCTTGAACCCGGGATCTCCGGATCTCAAGGCAAGCGCCCTAACCACTGGGCTACACTGCCTCCTGCGTTTTGTTGACGAAAGCGAGTTTTAGAAGCAAGGAGATTGTCTCATCTTGCCCCAAATCCTGGAGTTGCAGATAGATTCTATAATTTCTAGTGTATCTAATGGCTTTTTGGATAAAGAATACGACTCCGAAAGCCATTACACAATGCCAGATAAATTCCTATGACGTCATTCTTGATAGTCTCGGACTTCTCGGGAAACAGCCAATGAGTTCGCGCATCGGTAAATTTCGCAGGAATTTGACGAGGTTGTTTTCATTGTGGCTACGAGAAGATCTGACCTGGTGCAAGAAAAAGAAACTTTTTTTTTTTTTGTAGAAGTGGTTCGGAAGCTGGGATAGATTAGTTTTCCAGCCATCCACCTCTATTTTGAAGTCGCTTAGAATTACGAAAGTATATTGTTCCCACAATTTGTCTCCGATTGTTGAAGAAAGCTAAAGATGAAATGTATAGAAATCCGTTTATTCCTTGTCAAGCTGAATCGTTCCAAAAGCCTGCATAAGGTGTTTAACTGTAAAGGATACTTTTCCCTTCTCTCATTCTTTTCACGCCTTTCATCGATCGCTCTTTTGAGCAATCCAATTAAGCACCACAGCTAGAATAAGTTAAGAAAACCTGCGAGGCTCTTCTTTGCCATACGACAGTGGTACGTGCACAGGGGGCCTTTAATCTCTTGTTTTATCTTTAGAGTGCAAAGACGTAGACCCGAAGTGTCCTCGTGGGTTAGCCCGTGGACTCTGCTGACAGAGTGCCCTAAAGTGTCCATACAGTTACGATGGATTGAAACACGGTTGTCTCGTTATTTCTTTACCTACAATCTTTCGCATTCATTTGTACTTAACAGTTCATTACAGCACTCCTTTCCAACGCCCACACCTCCCAATAAATATTGGTATTTATTTTGTTTCCGAGAATTTTGAGCTGTACAACGTCGCTCGGGAGCGGAGGGGGTTTTTGTTGAGGAAGCTGGAATTTGTTGTAATACGAAGCAAAGAGTGATTTCTAACAGAAAATGTGATGTGCCTCAAGACATTTTGACGCGGATTGCAGTCTACCGAATTGCAATTGCGGTTAGTCGTCGAAGCCCGGCCGTAGTCACTTCCCACGCCAATGTGCTGGCGCTCACTATCAGGCGTACATTGAAGATTGGATCAGTATCCTTTGTATACTTTACCAAGTAAGAGAGTGATAAATAACTCAGGCGTCTAGAATTGGTGAATTTCCAATGCCTTGGTTTCTAGTTTACGACAAACACGTTGAATGCCCAGCCTGGCAAGTAATTGGAAACTCCCAAACTTCCAGTTGGACATGGATGGCAGATCATAAGTTGCAACATATGTAAGTGCATTGTTGAATTAACAGTAGGGTCGGACTGGGAAGATTGTTTATTTCGAGCAACTCTATGAAGCGGCCCGCAAAGATGTTTTAGAATAATAAACATTTATCATCTAGACTATCACCGGTGCTAGTTTTAACCTGGACATTCAAAGTCTTTATTAAGGTTCAATGGAAATTATGTCATATTTATTACAGTTTTGTCATTGTTACATCATTTTTGTTCCTGTAAACCTATTTCTATTCACCATACAAACAGTTTTTGAAATCTTCTAAAGTTTTTGTATCATTATCCGTTAGTGTATATGGGGCTTACACAACCTTGGGGAACCGGCTGTTTGTGTTATTTACTTAAGAGGGAGTATATTAAAACAGGTGCATTACTTGCAATATTCAAACTTAACTAAGTTTATTATGTCAAATTAAGAGTTATAATCAGCTTTTCCATTGTTGCCCTTTCCAGCCCTTGTTTCCACTATTGTTCTGAACCAATCGTTTAATTTTCACTGGACCAGTTAAACAGCAGTTCAGGCTGGAAAAGCAGTGAGGATGCCTATTCCAGGGTTCCCTGCAATTCGCACAACAACTACTCTAACACTGGTAAATTCAACTTTAATTGGGTGAGCCAGATCTTTCAGGGCACCAAGAATGACCTCGCCCTCTATTGTAGAGGTTGCCAGTGTGTGATTAATCACCTCTCTATCCCCAACGTTGTTTAGTGCCCTCAATGCGTGTTGACCAGCTGGAGAGTTAAGAGCCATTGCTACCAGCGCAACGAAGCTGGGATTGTTTGAAAATGAGGAGTCCACAGCGACTGCGTACCTTCTTCCTCCATCATCACGCAAATCTCTGAATTCACCATGTGTTCTTAAGGCATGCCCATATCCACTTGACATCATCCTGGTTACTTCATCTATCCTGTAAATTCGAGCCAAATTCCCAGCCATCTGAAAACAAGTCACTTAAGTGTTTTAAAGTTAGCCCAAAGAAAAAGGGAATTTTCACCGTGCCATTTCCTTGCTCACCCTTCCATATTTTTAAGTCGTATTATTTGTACCTTCCCCTCATTCATATACTATTTGTCGTTATCATATTGTTAATGATCGTTACACAACTAGATAGGAAGGACTAGTCCCGTTATAGTTCTGTTCTATTCAGTTTAACTTCTGTGAAAACACCCATTTTACTTTGTGCGCTCGAGGAGATCGGACGTATTTGTCAGTAAGCTCCGTTAGATATTTCTTAAGGATGTATTTAACGTTTAATTTCGATACGTCGGTGAAAGCGTTGACACAAGAAAACCGGACGAGGACTTGAGACGCAGTTAGAATGATCATCTTAAATAGCATCTAATTAACACCGTAAAACAGTTTTTTGGATACTCAGGCCTAAAAATGAACCACGAGAAGACGGAGGTAATCCCCCTGGGTAATATTCAATTAATACAAGCGGAATTGGGTGTGGATGGCATAAGTAGTACCTTTAAAATATTAGGAGTATATTTCACCTATAATTATCGGTGTTTTTATGAAAGGAATTTTGAGTGCTTTGTGAAATCTATTTAACTTATACATTCCATATTGCCGTGTGCTGAATGCGCCTCAGTAATAGATCACAGATGACGTCAAAATGTGGTAAAAACAAAAAAGTGGCACACGAGGCGAAAGACGAGTGTGTCACTGATGTTCTTATCCCATTTTGACGTCTTCTGTGATCTCTTACTGAACAGACGCATGGCAACATGGAATCTATTTGTTTCATATAATAAAGAATTCAACTTTATTCGCATAAAAGCTGATGGAAACGTCAATCACCCGTCCGTACTCTAATAGATCAGAGGCAAGAACCAATCAAAATGAGAGAATAACTAGGATTATTATAATTATAAAAAGGAATCGTTAAAAATCTGGTTTTAGAGAGGCGTTAACGTTTGTTTGATTGGAACGATTCAAGTTATTAAATCCTTTGTCATCTCAAAAATCCTTTATCGCATAGCTTTAGTTTCGTGCAAAAGATTAGATTTTGTCAAAGACAAAGTAAAGCGGGCAGCTTTGATAAATTCTATAGAAGGAGGAGGTTTCAAAATAATGGACATCGTTTCTATGATCTCAACTCAGAGAATATTGTGTATTAAGAAATACCTGGACACCTACCCAGCAGGCTGGAAATATTTCTTTGGGAAGAACATTGGAGACAAGTTTTTGTTTTGTTGTAATTTCGATTATAGGAAATTACCGGTTGCTGTTCCTGTGTTTTATGAAGAGCCTTGAAACCTGGTCCTTATTAAATGAAAACAATCCCAGCACAACACAGGATATAGTGAATCGGGTACTTTGGAACAACACGTTCATTTGCATTGGCAGAAAGTCAGTATATAATCGAAAGATTAGTAGTATTGGACTAAACAAGGTTGACCATCTGTATAATTTACGACTGTGCAGGGTTGCTTATGTTTGATAGGGAGCCTTTGAGATCTCGTTTATCTCCAAATGATAATTTCTAATGATTAGCTTGTTGGACGCCATTCTTCTAGAATAGAGGTATTTGTTGAATAGCAGGAAATGACTTATAGCTCATCTTACCACACCCTTCGAACTAAATTCTCTTTCTACATATTTCACGGAAACGATAAAATTTCCCTTGGAAAAAAAGTGCAATCAAAATCATTTTATAGCAACTTTGTTTCAAAATTGTTCACTGCACCTACTGCTAGAAAGAAATATGAAGAAAGTTTCAACACTGAAGAGTCTCAATTAGATTGGAAATAAAATATTTAACACCTTTCAGAGCTACTTTAAGCACTAAACTACGGGAGTTCCAGTGTAAGATATTAAACAGAATTTTGTATACAAACGACAAGCTTTTTAAGTTTAAAAATATCGAATCTCCTCTATGTTATTTCTTGTGAAGATGTTGTAGAAACCTTGGAACATTTTCTTTTTTCTTGCCCGAGAGTCAAATCCTTTTGGAAAGAAGTATGCTCTACTTTCGGAGATAAACAAGAAGTGGAGCAGACCTCTCCAAATCTTGGATGTCTCTTTTTGGAATTCAAGACCTGAACGTTCATAACATCTTGTCAAATTATATTATCTTAGAAAGCAATTTTTTTTTTCTATATTGTTTTAAAATATGCAAATCACATTTTTTCAATAGTAACCCTAAAAGCTGTGGAAGCTATATAAATTTGAGTTAAATTTCGGTAATCCAATCTTGTTTCCATGCAGTTGGAAATTACGTTAGCAAGAAATTCAAGTGACTGAAAGTGAACTGTCAATCCGGTTGTAGGGACGAACCTCTCCGTGTTGAAATGTAGTACAATTACAATTACACGTGAGGTGTCTTGGCTGTTCGGGTAGAATTGATCGTTTGACAAATCCCCGTGGAAGAAATTTTCGTCTGATGTCATTCTCATACAACAAATTATTAAAGCCTACTTTTTAATAGTTACAAAAAAAATTGATCTTTCCTTTCCTGCTTCATTTACCTTGCCGACTACCTAAAAACTATCGACGGGAAAGTGTAGTTGTGTTCCCCTTCTCTTGAGAGCCCTGCACACTTAGGTGTGCGTCAAATTCAAGTGCTCCCTCAGCCATACATTCCATCGCTTATTGTTCGTTGAGTGAGTTTATTTGTGGATCTATGCGACGAAACCTGCTTTATAGGATTGTTGTCTCGCTTATACTTCTGTGAAGTAAAAGTTGAAATTTCAGTTATTGTTAGTTTCATAGAATCTTTCGGTACATTGTTAGCCTGCACGCAGGCGGTTGGATGGTCGAAAATCCGGAATTCGTAATGAGGTCGCCATCTTGGATTCGCGCGGCTAGGTCTGGGCCGGGTTGAGGGTCGACAAAGCGAGCGAGGGGAGGGGGGCGGAGGGGAGAGAGAAAAACCGCCTGCCCGAAAACCAGCCCCCTTTGAGTAGCACAATTTCGCAGCGTCCGCCGGTGGACGCTGTCTTCTGATTGGTCGACAGACATGCTGTCAATCGACACAAGATTTAATATTCATATACCGCTCTTGTCACCATAGGCAAAATGATGAGCTCGAATGTCGATCGAGCGATTCAAAGTGCTTTAGATTTCTTGGTGACAAGAAAAAGGAGCGTTCTTTTGAAGCGTGAACAAAAACAGGCGATAGTTAGTTTACTATATGGTGAAGATGTGCTGGCCGTTCTTCCCACTGGCTTTGGGAAAAGCATGATATTTACAGTGTTTGCGATAGCCGAAACTGAGAAACTTGAAGGTCGTCCGGTGTCAGTGCTTGTAATTTGCCCACTCAAGAGCATCATATCAGATCAGATTGTCGAACTGGAAGGTTTGTGTTCGGCAGCAGAATTCACCCCAGAGAGTTCTAAGAAAATTATCGAAGATCCTCCTATCTTCATCTACTGCTCTGCAGAGCAAACGCTGGAGGAACGCTTCCTTTCGGCCAAAAGACAGATGAAGAAAAAAATAACATAGTTAATCTTGTGTACGTTAATAAGTTTTATTAGATCGTTAATCTCAAAGTTATTTTTCTTAACACACGGCGAATCAAATCTTTCTTTCCCTACAAAGATCGCTTGAATCGTTCCCACAGATCGAAAGTTGTTTACAAGGCAAATTGTTGGGATTGCGATGACTTCTACATCAGCAAAACGAAGCACCGACTGCAGGATAGAAAAGCTGAACATTTTGAAACGCTCTCCAAGCATGAACACACATCAGATATTGCTGATCATATTATGACTACTGGACATAACATAAAATGGGATCATTTTGAAATTCTCGCGTCTGGAAAAACTGATTACCACTGCAAACGAAACCTTGTTTACACAGGAATTGAATCCGACCTTAAATGCTAATTGTCACTTTATTACAGCTCGTTCTCAATTTGTTTTGAAATATAAATATTTTTCATATAATGAAGGTTACTTTTGAAAATGTATGTTGCCACATACGAAACGTCAAGTTAGATTTCATAAAATGCATTGCTTCACTGTAAATCAAAACCGTAAATCAAAGCCGCAGTTGATCGCAAAGTGCACCGACAGGAATATTGCCCACTGTTTTCTCGCTGCCAAATTTTTCAAACTTTCCGTATTAAACAAGAAATTGCAATGGGAAAAACCTACAGTTACCGTTTGCTGCAGTTTCTGCCGGTTTGCTTACATTTCTTACGGCTTTTTTAGTTGACCAGAGCAAGTTTGTTTACAGCTACACGCTTCAGTGATTGACAGCCTTATTACAGTCTCTTACTTATTGGTCAATTATTGTGGCGTGACATGCAACCGGAAGCTCAAAAGAAAGTGGGCGGCTACCGAGAAAAGGCTGGTTTTCGGGCAGGCGGTTTTCTCTCCGCTCTTCCCACTCCCCACCCCGTCGTTTTGTCACGGGGCCCAGACCTATCCCACGCTCTTCCAATATGGCGCCTGATAGTGTTTCGTGGCGACACAACAACTACCGCCTGCAAGCAGGCTAGTACATTGTAGGGGCCTAACTTCATATCATGTGCCCCGACCGTTTCGAAGACAGTGACTTGTCACTCCGCTTTGGTAATAAATTGCCATTATTCATAATCCTACGTTTCCCGGCTGGTTAAAATGGACTGAGCCTTTCAATCCCTCAGTGATTTGTACCTGACAAATTGTTTGCAAGATAATGTCGTGCTTGCTCGCACGCTTCGTGGTCTTGCAGAGTTGCCCATAAAACTTGTTTTCGAACAAATCTGTCTCCAATTACTGAGATCATACCTGAGTTTCTCCTAATAATCTGTTTCTGTGAGACGTCAGTCCGAATTGACAACTAGAACAACGAACTTGAGACAAACTGTAACTGTTCCACTGCTGCAGCGTACTGACCGCAAATACATGAAAATGTTGACTTTCTCTTTGTGCATCCGCTATTTATCGGACATCCCGCTGACGTCATAAGTACATATTATATTTTCAAAACATGATGCACTCATCCCTGCTAAATTATTTAGCAGTTGTGTATACATTAACGTTAAAAACGCTGGTCACATAACTTGCATGCATGTTTGGTAAATTGTATTTTATGACAAGCACTGTTACAACACAAACTTTGCTTCGTTTGCACAACAATACACAAAAATGTTGCGGTAGCGTAAATATGTTTATACCGCCAAAAATGTTTTTAAATGCTGATGGTTGCCACAAATATGATAGATAATTACTTTTAATTTGTATCATGCTTAAAGTCAGAGCCAAAGATATTTACTCTCTTTTAATCTCAAAATTATTATATTTGTGTTGTCACTCGTAAAATCTCAAAAACGTTATGAACAGAATTTTAACTTAACTGTAGTATGAAGTGAATACTACTTACAAAGCTGCCTTATAATCATCATCATCATTTATTTGCCTTTATGTGTATAACAGGTTTTAAAAAAGCATACAGCAGGTTGTTAGGCGAGGAGACCTCACGAAACCACCAGGCTTATAGGAGAGGCCACCTCGAGATCACAATATTAAACAAAAATAAGGGCTGCGAAGGAGTGCGGCAGGAACTAACTCAGAAACTATTTTAATAAAAACTCTATTACTTTGTTCTTAAACATAGGAAAGCTTGACAAATTGGTAATAGGGGCAGGAAGACAGTTCCAGACCCTAAGTCCTTGGTAAAGAATTGTGAACTTCTTAATGTTCGTGCGACAGGAATGCACACGATAATTACCGGCTGTTCTTGTGTCATATTTATGGACTTGACTGTTTGTCATAAACAGATTGAAGAAAAGTGGAGGCAGCAGATTAATGTGGTAGTGGAACATGAATTTAGCAATATCGAGGGTATTGAGTTGGAAGATGTCTAAGATTTTCAGTTTAGAAAAAAGAGGAGCAGTATGTGCTCGATATTCTGAATTTGTAACAGCTCGCACCATTCGCTTTTGCAGATAATAAATTCTATTTAAATTAGATACGTAAGTGGACGACCACGTAGAGTTACAATAAGTAATGTATGGATAAATTAATGTATAGTACAACATAAGTTTGGTCTTCCAGGATAAGTAGAAACGCGTCCTGGATAAAATACCAACTGATTTAGCGATTTGTTTACAGACAAAGTTTACGTGATATTTCCAAGCAAGGTGTTCGTCTAGATACACCCCAAGAAATTTAGTTACATTGCTTTGAGTTAGAGATTGACCCCAAAGGAGAGAGAAAAACTGTGATTGACTTTCCTCTGACTCGGACTAAATATAACATAATTTGTCTTTTGGACATTAATCGAGAGCTTATTGCATCTTAACCAAACATCAATATACATAGCCTTCAGGTTATGTAGACCAATATAACTATTCCTGTATCAAGTTCCGTTACTTACGGGTACGGTTAAGACATCTACTGAACCACCAGAATCCCCGTCAGTTATAAACTGATTCACCATTTTGCCCGGCTAGATTCATCAAAACGATTTAGAACGAATCGTACTGTTCTGAGTTAAGGTTAATGCTAACCTTTTGGGTGCCCTCCAAGAAATCTTTCGTCAGTGCTTTATTTTCGGTAAAACTCCAGCAAACTATATATCCCCGTAAAGGTAATGAAATGAAGAATCCGAAGATGTGAACATTTTAAGTTTATTTTGGCTTTCTTTAGCGCGCGCAGAACTTTAAACTTTAACGATTCATGTTTACTTTGCTGAATTATCCGCCTTCGCGTTATCACGCACAACCTGCTCAATTAGTACTTTATAGGCTACCAAAGTGTGTCGGGCTTTTAGGATCTTCCTATTGGTTTCCGAGAAAATAAACATTGAAGTTGACCAATAGAATTTTTTCCGTTTCGCGACACGCAGAAACGTGTCAAAGTAAAAACATAACTTGCATGCATGTTTGGTAAATTGTATTTTATGACAGGCACTGTTACAGCTCAAATTTCGCTTTTGTTTGCACAACAATACACACAAAATGTTGTGGTAACGTAAATATGTTTATACTGGCAAGAATGTTGAATGCTGATGGTTGCCACAAATATCAATTACTATGATAGATAATTACTTTAATTTTAATTTGTATCATGCTTAAAGTCAGAGTCAAAGATATTTACTCTCTTATCTCACAAATTGCTATATTTGTGTTGTCACTCGTAAAATTTCAAAAACGTTATGAACAAATTTTGAAGTTTGAATTACAGTCACTTAACTGTAGTTTTAAGTGAATACCGTACTTACAAAGCTGCCTTCAGGTTATGTAGACCAATATAGCTATTCCGGTATCAAGTTCTGTTACTTGTATAATTACGGGTCCGATTAAGACACTTACTGAACCACCATCCCAGAATCCCCGTCAGTTATAAGCTGATTCATTTTTTTACCTGGCTAGATTTATCAAAACGATTTAGAACGAATTGTACTGTTCTGAGTTAAACAAGTGCCTTACATCTCTGACCATGACTTCCGAACCGAATCGAAAGAGCTACTGAACCGAAATACCCCGGAGTTATCATTCAAACTTAAGTGTTTCATCTTATAGAAAGCAACTACAAAACTATTTTAATTTTCTTTTACGTACAAATTGCTAGATTTTTGAAAATTGAACTCAGCCATATCGCTCTTACATCTCCTTCGGGAGTAACCCTTATATTCATTTAAGAAATTTTGAAATGACGCGCCTTAACAAGTTTAACTTCCTCTTTCACCGACTCTATTGTGTTGGGGAGTCAGGGTGGTTTAGTGGTCATCAACCGTGCCTCCCACATCTGTGACCCAGGTTCAACTCTGGCCTCGGGTCGTGAGTGGGCTGAGTTTCAGTCGATGTCAATCTGACTCCGAGGGTTTTTCTCCGGGCGGGGTACTCCGGTTTTCCTCCCTCCTCAAAATCGACTCCAGGCCTATTCCATCAGGCTGTTGTGCTGTGCTCTGAGGTCATACATGGGTCGTGTTCAGGGGCCGAGCGCCTAGCCGGCAGCACAGCTCCTTTGGCCCGACCTCGTTGAGCTGCGTCCCTAGAAATTCAGTCTCCGACTGCGAGAAAGGGCGATTAGCAGATTACATATTATATTATTATTAGGGTTATTATTAGGGTTATTTATTGCCTTTCGAACTAAGCCGAATGAAGTGATTTCTTTGAAAGCACAGCTTTCCGATTCGCTTTGTCACCATTGTGCATCGGTCACTTATCCTGCACGTTCCTGTAGTGGAAAAGTCTGTAGCTGTACGAGCTAGCGATTTCTTCACGTTCGTAAGTGCTTTGGAGTCTCTTGATTGGTGGAAGACAGACTCGAATGAAACAAGACGCCTAAGAGCGTCTCCGTGGGATGCACAAACAGTTAAATTGTCCAGTTATAGCAAACCACCACGCTTACTCAGAGCGAAGAAATCACCTGTAAAATTTGGAAAGTGGCGAACGTTTACCAGACAGATAACCCTGTAACTTTAAGTAGCTGCTACTTGTTATGCTAAAGAGAAATAAAGGTTATCTATTAATTGATACAAGTGAATTTGCCAACGGAAACACTCAGTACAGCAGCAATCAGAGTTTACGAAAACTAAAGATTATCGAGAATTGTCAGGATATTAAGGTGGGATTTCTTTAGAATACTGAATGAAGATCGACCATTATTTGTTTTCTTTATTTTTATTTATTTGCTCGGTTTTGTGTACAAACCGAATTAGAATTAATTAAGCTTATAATTATACACAAACACAAAAACAACACACCTTTACTGTGGGGTAGTATGAATTCCTAAATTTGAAATGAAGTGCAGCAGTTCAACTGAGCGAAGAAATCACCTGTAAAATTTGGAAAGTGGCGAACATTTACCAGACAGATAACCCTGTAACTTTAAGTAGCTGCTACTTGTTATACTAAAGAGAAATAAAGGTTATCTATTAATTGATACAAGTGAATTTGCCAACGGAAACACTCAGTACAGCAGCAATCAGAGTTTACGAAAACTAAAGATTATCGAGAATTGTCAGGATATTAAGGTGGGATTTCTTTGGAATACTGAATGAAGATCGACCATTATTTGTTTTCTTTATTTTTATTTATTTGCTCGGTTTTGTGTACAAACCGAATTAGAATTAATTAAGCTTATAATTATACACAAACACAAAAACACCACACCTTTACTGTGGGGTAGTATGAATTCCTAAATTTGAAATGAAGTGCAGCAGTTCAACTGTTGCCAATCAAGAATTGCCCAAAAAGCAAAATTTAAATTATAATTCTTTAAAAATCGAGTGTAGGAATTAATGCGAAGGATGTTGTATGCTTTTTTTTTGGATTTGGTGATGTGTGCAACACATTGGTTTGCGTCTTCATAATTTTGAACTGAGAATTTGTAGCATTGGTTAAGGTGATTCCTTAGTAATAGAAGTTGTCGTAAGATTTTTTTCAAACTTTTCTCGATTGTTCCCTATATTATGGTGACTGGAAATGTGCAATTAAAAAAGTAGGTCACCAGGCTCGTTTGAGAGACATAACTTGCTCAAGTTACTCATTTAATCATTGCGCCTTCATCTATCAAGGACAAGTTTATTCCATCGGTTCAGGCTACGTTTTGCACGAACAGGAAGCACAGCTTTGACGTAATTCTTGAAATAACAAAACAGGTGAATTGTGTTGCTCAAAAGGAATAATTTAATGTTTGTTTTATGGCACAGGCACAAGTCTTGAAAAGGCACTGACTACAAATGTTCTTCGGGTGCGTGATCTCGAGGAGACAATTTTGTGTCCACGAGTGATGGCTACGAATACTATCTTTCCTGTAACTTTTTTTTCTGACGTAAATTTTTTGTAATTTTTTTACAGCGCAAAGAAGATGAGTAAGAGAATAAAATTATGCCAAAAAAAAGATAGGTCACCAACCTCGTTTAGGAGAAAACAGAAAGCAAACCAAGCTCGACCCCTCGACAACACGTCTCCCCGATAGCGCGGTTTCACTTTCACAGTCGGACTTAAATCTTCTTTAGCATTATCAAGGCTATCACTCGACTTTTTGTTTTGTGAGAGTCCAAAACGTTTCTTGTTTTGCTCTTTACTGCTGTGCTCTGAAAACGGCCATTCTTCTTTCTAGCGAGCTTTCCCTCACGAAAGGTCGGCATTTTGAAATGTTTTTGGCCACGTTCGATATATCAATATTCACACATTGGTACGAGTCTTTATGGTTAAATTTAAACATTGCTTTGTTTAGAAATATCCGTTGAGACTTGTGAGACAAAGAGCCATGAAATTTGACCATAAAGCCTCTTAGCCATGCCTGAATACGAACGGGGCTTACACTGTGTTATGCGCAGAACAGGATGCGCAGTGCAATACTAGGGAATCACCTTAACTGGTGTTTTCTTTGTACACTGGAAGCAGAGTTTGGAACAGTATGGTAATGTACACAGGTTTGCTGTATGGTCATCACTGTACACAAATAAATAATAAATTATTATAATACCTTTCATTCAAAGTGAGCAGAGGTGAAAAATAGTGATAGAATTAAACTAAGGGCTACACCTCACACAAGCGACCATAAGCCTGGAAGCATTACAAGAATAAGAATTGTAAGTATGAACTCAGAGAGCAAAAGCTGAAGAATATCTATGAAAGATATTTAATTTTCGTATTTTTGACATTCTTATGTTTTCCCAGTTCAATCCAACAACTCTCATGACAGTCTATGTCAAATGTGAACCAGCCTTAAGTTACAAAATAATGAATTCAAAAGACAGTTTCAAACTGACCAAAACTGGTTTCCTTGCATTTAAGTATTTACAGTATTTGCAAGACAGCGAATAAAGTTTTCACAATCAACTTCAATGTTTACAAATCACATCTGCATTCTATGTGCTTTCAAAATTAATTTCGTCAACCAGGAACATTAATTTTTTAAGTGTTCTTATCCACTACTGCAAAAACACCCTCACAGAACATAACTGTTTTGTTGAAGCATAACAAAATTAAACCTTGTTTTTGTTCCTTAAATAAATTCTAACAATTCTTCAAGGTCGACTGTAACTTGATCATTACAAGTCAATGGCCAATTGTTTCCAATAATAATTGACCTTGCATTCCTTTCTAAATCTTGACTGATGCAAGATGATATAAAACAATATCTTAAGGTTCCACCTGTGATAACAACATAAGCTCTTTCTTAACTTCAACATTAACTGGGCCTATCCAATAGAAAATTAAATCAATGCAATTAAGAACTTCCTTGCACACTGAAACGTTTAACAACTGTCACTGTCATGCAACAAAAAAAAATCGAAATTGTTCAATGAAAAAGGTCAAGAAGTTGAAATATTGCAGGAAACAAATAATATTTATAAACCATCTCCTCAATTCTCGCAGGTCTGTGCAATACATCGTTTTTGAGTTATTTGTCGAAGCGTTTCACGCAACTTAATACTCCATTTTACAGTCGCGTGCTTAGTTAAGTGGCCTTATGAATGAAAGTGAGGCTGGAGTTCTGGAGTTGACCTTGTTTTGATAGAAACCTCACTGCTTTTCTTCAGTAAATTCTTACTAATTAGCACGACAGCAACATCGTTATCATAAGAAAGGGAGGGAGGTCTGTATCATAACAAAGTAGTAACAAAGCACACCACTGTAAAGAGGTCTATTAATAGAGTTTTGCAGGGAGACGCCACGTTGGTGGTGGCCAGCGGAAATTGATGAAAACGTCTGAAGTTCATATTGCAATGAAAGAGTTAACATTTCGCTCTTGAGATAAAACACAGTTGTATGAATACATCTCCTAATGTACCTGGAAAGCCTCAAACTTCTGAGATTCATAGGGACAGGCATTTTTTCCAACCGAATAGCTTTGTATCAAGGTGTCACGCAAGGTGACAATTCGGAAATTCAAAAGGCTGCATTTCGAAACGAAAAAGGTCACGGAACGAGAAACTTGGAAAATGATTTATTTCTAGGTCACCTTCAACCTCCAGAAGAGAAAAATTCAGAAGACCTAGCGATTTTGATTTTATAACTTGATGACAACTTAGTGATTGTCGATAAAAGGGAAGTGTAGTATGAATGATAAACTGTAAACCTTGCTTGTAACCCTTATGGATTGTATCGATTACTTCCGACTGCATGGACAATGAAAATAATGGCTGTATTTGAACTCGAAGGTTCACTGTCAGGGGTGAACGTCTCGGCTTCTCGATTCATGTTGCAAATTTTATTGAGAAGTTCCCAAACTGTGATTTGACGTTAACTTATGTATTAGACTAAATATTTTTCACCTTCTCTCATCTGAACCTGGGATTCATCGAAATTGATTTCGACTCTTTCTAAAGATTAAATGTGAAATCACTACTATACCGTCAAGTTCGCGCCCTGCAACCTCCATCTACATCTGTTCCATCAAATTAATGCCTCATCCACTCCATGAATGGGCCCAAAAAATCGCGCAAAATGTTATAAATTCAATGCAAAACCCAGTTTTGTAATAACAACCACCTTGATGATGCAATAACATCTCAGTCAGAGTTCAAACAGCGGGTCAGGTCTGGATAGGGAATTTTTATATATATGCAATTTATGACTGCAAAGAAGAAAAAAAAAGAAAAACAAGAACAGAAAGTCAACAACACAGGATCCTATGTGCCGTCACCCAACCTAGTAACAACCCCAGCCAACAGGGCTTCATTTCAGTGAGAAGCACAAGCACGTGGTTAATAGCCCATTTCCGAGTTGCTGCATGCCTCAGTTTCAAAGCGAGTCCGGGTGCACAACCATTCAAATGGAAATAAGTTGCGTATTCTTATGCAAATCAAACTCATTTCCCTCACAATAGTTGAATACCAAGACTCATTTCGAAACCGAGACAAACAGCAACTCTTGTTTATCCAATTAACGTTCCATTCTTGAGCTCCACAAGGGTATATTTTGTTTAAAGATGCACTAAAACGCCATGCGCGTTACAATGACTTTCGACGCCATTGCAGGTTATTAAATGTTCTCCTGTGTGCACCAGAGAAAAATACGCATTACCGCAGCCCCCTTAAACCTAACAAAATATGCAAAGACTCTATGCACAAAGACAGCACTTAGCTGGGGAGTGACAGGCAAGACTTTTACCCACACGGAAAAAAAATAAGGAAAAAAAGAAAAAAAAGACCGGAGAAATATTACCCATTATCCGACTGGGATTGCCATACTGGCAACCCAGTAAATACAACAAATACACAGATTTACCAACTATACAGATGATAACCACTTTTGCTAACACAGTTACAACATACAGGCCTAAGGTTATTTGCACGAAGCTGAGAAACAAATATGTGAGTTCTCAAAACCAGACCATTTTTCCAGAAAGGCTGCACTGCCTTCGTTTGCCACCAGGGTGACAAAATCTTCGAAAATGGGTTGAATAGAGATAGGGAAGGATTGCGTTTTTGCAAACGTTGGCCGTGTAGCCATTATATTTGAACAGACTTAACTGGTTGAGTGTAATGTGAAGTGCTAGTGTTCTACTCCATATGAACCAAATACAAGTGCTACACGGCCAACGTTTGCAAACACGTAATCCTTCCTTGTACTTGAACATGTTCATCGCCGACGGTGACTTTAACATCCTCAGTCACGCCCACGGCCTGCTCCCGTCTGACCTAGTAGCTCAGTCGGTAGAGCAGCGGTGACCTAACCCGATGGTCGTGGGTTCAATTCTCACCCTGGTCAGAGTTTTTCTCTGTCCTTGTGTGGGCCCATTTCCATTAGTAGGGCTAACGCTCACATGGTTCATATGGGGTAGAACACTAGAACTTCACATTACACTCAACCAGTTAAGTCTGAATAAAGATAGGCCTACTCTGGGACCTTTTAAGGTAATGTGTTTATGGAATGTGTATTGTTACACATGTAATGTAATGTGTAATGTAATGTGTAATGTGTTTATGGAATAAAGGCGACTTATTAAAATAAGTCGCCTTTATTCCTTAAGCACATTACACCTTAAAGTCTAAAACAGTTGAGAATGAGTTAACAAAGTAGTGGCAGATCAAGGGGCATCTTAATGTAATTGTCTCTTGGATGATTTCCAAAAGAAAGAAGAATGGGTAGGACAGGGGCTTGCCTCCCGATACCCATTTGAAAGGTGCTGATCAGCCTGGCGAACTCCTGCCGTAACACATAGGAGAGGCCAAAACACACAAGAGGACATGCAGCAGAGATACATGTAAGTGTTTGCAGGAGTCATGAAAGTCCTGATTAAATATCTGTGACAAACCTTATTTTTTAGCTTTGCCTTGCAACATGTAGCTCTATAAAGGAGACATCACAAACAAGATGCTAGTTTGAAGTCAAGTCTGAAGCTATTAATTCCTGACCTTTGTGAGGAGCAGTGATATGACCAAACAAATTTCAGCTAAGTGACAAGAATTGAAATTATTTACCTTTGATGTAATGTCGATGTAAGCTTAACTTTACCTAAAGAGAAAGCCTACGAAAATGTCTATTGTAAGGTTGAGAAGTCTTGCTCTAATCATTTCATGGAATTTTGTTTCGTTTGCATACTAGTTAGTCGAGTTTTAGATGTCGATGCTCTTCACAAGCATACATGACTTAGTAAAGCAGAAGGGATTAACCAACTTTTATCTGTTATTCCGCCACACAAAGTTCCAAATCTTGATCGCAAATTTTGTCACCAATTGCATGCACGATGTGTATAATAACACTACGCATCCACTAAACTCCACAACTCCGAAAACCTGCTCTTGTTTTCTCTTTGAAAGGGTTCATGCGTAACTAGATAGATGAACTCAAAGCCAAAGCTCAACGAATTTCTCTTAAATTTATGTGCCAGGCAAGTAAACCAGACATCCGCATAAATTCACGTGTATGGCAAGTGTTGCATGTACGTGCTGGGTGTACACTTTTCATATGTGATGCAGGAACAAAAATGGCAATCGTGACACAAAAGCTCACAATATTCTTCCTTTAAAACCTCATTGTGCTGATCAATTGCGTCGAAATGCCTCATCATGTAATTTTTAGCCTTGGGGGTTGCATGTACTGCTTGAGGGAAGGCTGCCAATTCTGAGAATGTTATGGTCACGTGACTTGATTCAAGCTCACGAAGTCTACCCATAGAGACATGGACACTAGCTGAAAGAATCAAAATGGCGGACAAAAGACTAACCTGTACGATTAATGATGATGAGACAGGAGGAGCCTAATATATAGATTTACCCAAGCCTAAAAGCGGACCTCCCTGGTTATTTAGTCTTACTGCCTGTAGGGTTAGTGAAAATTAAATATTTTTCTTGCTTTCTTCCATAAAAGAATTCATTGCCTAACCATTGAATTCCACGGTAAACTTTACGCTAAAAACCGATACCGCCTGAATCCCGAAGCGATTAGTACGATATTGGATTTTCGAGATTTAATTTGGAATTCACCAGTTTGGCAATGAATTTTTCTTCAAGCGCATGAGTTTTAAAAGAAAACAAGCCAGCGAATATGAATCACGCTAAGTGTCCGAGAATTTTAGGGGATGATTAGCTACACTACTTCAGTTAGAAACTGCTAGAAGAACGTTACCTTTGCCTTCTAAGAACTTCCCAGCAAACCATTTGCACATCCGAAACTATTAGGTGACCATTTTAAGTGCCAAAAAATGTAAAAGTATCCCCTCCGAAAACGGGAAGGACTACTTTTCCCTGGTTGCGAACCTTTTGGCAACGTAGAGCCGAAATTCTTAGAAGAGTTTGACTCTCTAGAACACATATTTCACCGAAGATTATCGTTGGGTGCCCCTGATACATCCCCGAGGGCCGTTCAGGCCCGAGGGACATATATGGATCAATACCTCATTTCGAGGGACTTACGGTATCTGACTTATTTCATGGTATTATTCCCGATGGCGATTTCACTTGCTAATTTGTAGGCTCACACTTGCGCCGGGTCTAAATTAACAAAGACAATGGAATTGACATATTTGTATGATTTTCACAGGGTTTTAGTGGCATAAAATAGTGACATAAAGTGGCATAAAGGTGCGGTGTGTCGAGAAAAAATGGACTTTTGAAACGTTTCTTTAAGTGCTACTGCGATAAAAAAAAAAACCACTTCCTTTTTTCTTCATATTTGGAACGTGTGTTTGCTTAACACCTGATTGGCAATTCAACAATTTGAGCTTCGATGTTTATCCAAAGGCTGTTTACTTTGAGTGTAAGGTTTGGATTTCACGGTCCGCCGTTACTCGTGTTGAAAACTTGCAGATTGGACTCGGAGGTTTGGATCTAAGGAAAAGTAACGTCATTATATTTACTCACTAGCTTAAAATTTTAGTGTGTAAATGCAGCTTGTTATGTATACAAAACACGAGTTTAAAAGTCTGAAATCCCGAAACTCCCTTGCTGCTTATTGATTCAGCAGTGTAAACACACATTGCATTCTTAAACTTGTGAGTCTTTGACGTCATTTTCGTCTTGATCCAGCAATAAGGGCGGACCATTAACTAGAAACATTCCAGTTAATTAAACAGGTGTCTTTTTTTTAATTAAGGCCTTTAAAACTTGAGTCATTCAGTGTTTATAGTTTTGAAATCCAAGTTCACCCTGTTAGCGGTGGCGTTTTCAGAGCTTTTAGTCACGCGTGCTATCGTCGGCGAATGACTTCTGAAGTATCTTGTAAAATTATAAAATCAGAAGAATCGTACAATCGGAGAATGCCGGATTTCCAAAGCGTAGGATCGGAAGAATCGAAATATCGGAAAATGATTGCGAAAGCAAATCGAACAATTCAGTTGTAAAGTAGGTAAAGTCGGAGACTTTAATCGTAAAAGAGGTAAAAATCTTAGTGGCAATTCAACGAATAGTACCCCTAAATTGGTGTATTGTAGAATATCGCTGATCGGAGTAACTGCAGAATACGTATACTCTACCATTTTGAAGCTGCCCCTTTGAAGGGGCCGGATACGCGGGTATATGGATAGTGGAAAATACCGCCCATCTTTTAGTAATATTCAAAGTATATATTGAAGTGGATACGCGGATACGCAGTGGAAAAGACTACCTCTTCCCTAATAATGTTCCAAGTATTTTCTTAAGTGGATAAGCAGATACGCGGCTACGGAGTGGAAAGACCACCCCTCTCATTTTACTGTTCCAAGTATATTCTGAAGTGGATACGCGGATAAGCGCATACGCAGTAAAAAAATATCACCCAGAGCTTCTCTAAAACTCATCAGAGAGAGAGCAAGAGAGGCTCTGCCACTCTCTCGACCAGTCTAAACGGTTTTTTGTTTGTTTGTTTGTTTTTTGCCATGTCAACACCAGTCTCTGCATTCCCGCTCCGACAGAGGGCTCTTAAACTATATAAGTTCGAGTTTTACCACGGAGTTAATTATATCATCCAACTTTTTCTCTTTATCTCCTCCCGTACAATATCTCCATCTTGAAAATTTGAATCCTAGCTGTATAGTGGGAGTCAAATGTTATGGCAGAGCATCAGGCTATTAATCGGAAGATCGAGATTCCACTCCTGCAAAAGAGCACTCGTATTTTTGCGAGTATGCCCGTTCTATCAATGAAACTGTAATACATCTTTTCGATTCCTTTTCGGGGGTTAACCTCTAACATCTCTTTCATTACAGTAGTATTGTTCCCAGAAGTTTTATCGTTTCGATACGTGTTTGGGACATTGAAAGCTATGGAGTTTAGCGGAGAAAGTGAATGATCACAGCATCTAGCGAAAATGTCCAAAACGGGTAGAAAATGGAGACCGGGCTTTAAAACATCCAAGAGCTTATGACCTGGTTCTTAATTTTTTTTGTGCTTTCGCATTTGAAATGAAAGACTCCTGTGCGAAATTGTTTATGTTAGGTGCTGATCTTAGATGTTAGAGCTCAGTCATCGTACCACCGACCTGTGCGCGTGGGGCCTGAAACAAGGGAACATCACACCGAGGCACCACAAGATGCTGGAGTCAAAATTAAGGCTAACGAAAGGTTTAGCTTGGTCATGTCTACTTCATTCTACTTCATTCTACTTCTAGTCTTTCCATCTCTACTCTTCTATTCCTCTATCACATTTCCAAAATTTCAATTTTGTTTCCATTTTTCAGTTGAGTGTTATATTTCGTCCAGCAAAATTTCGGCATTCGATTGTGTTCTACAAAGTAATCTATTAGTCGCTTTTTGGCTTCTTTCTTTTTAGCTAACGATGTTTTTTTAAACACATTTTGTTTTTCAGAGCCGTTTCTTTGCTTTATTCTGGAACGGTCCCCTCTTGAAAAGGGAGAACAGATTGTTCCTTTTTCTGTGTTCCTTTTGATGAGATCGGGACGTGCTTTGATACGACTTGAGAACAAAATGGTTATTTATTGCAAAAAGGGGAACCAATTGTTCAGAGTTCCGAATCCAAAGCGGAACAAACTGGTCCTTAATGGATGATTTGGGAATTATTGTTCCTAAAAGTGTGTTCCTTCTCTCACCTTAGGAAGTGATGATACGATGACTCCACCAATTGCATTACTCAAGAGTTCTTGTGATACTTTAACACTTGAAATGGAACATTTAAGTTTTGACTATTTTGTTTCCACGATGACTCTGGATGAATAATATTCGAGACCACACCATTGACTGCTCTTTGGATTTTTAGCGAATTTGTCGGTGCACCAGTAATCGTCTGACATGCAACCCAGTACCATATATCGCTGGATATGTTTGCTTTCCCGGCGATGAAAGTTGAGAAGCGTTGAGTGTGGTTTCTTCGTTTGCATCTTTACTTTCGTGGATGTCTTGTGATTTACGAGGAGTTTTTCCGCGCTTCTTTCTGTCTCTTTTCGAAGTGCTGATAGCCGAGCAGAAAAAGCAGACTTAATGCAAATTAAGATATCATTGAGTCACATTCATGCCGTTTATCGCATAATTTTATTCAGATCCACGCATTATCGATTCCTCGTCATCAACTCGCCAAACGCACTTAAAAGCAACAACTGAACACAATTTTTCTATTCTTGCTACGACTTCGCATTCTGCCTTATCTCTAATAGCTTTACTGTTTAGCTGGGAGCAAGGTCTGCTCATCTTGCCAGATCGTGGAATTGAAATGGATTGTTTCCTTTTTAAAGATTTCTGCCTATATATAGGAACCAATTACAAAATCATGAGCCAATCAGAGCTAAGAAACACACCAAGGATCTAACGCCTCTTATGCCTGTAAGAAAGAGGTGTCGAAAGTCAAAGAAGACGCTTGTCAAAATTAGCCAAATGTAAACCAATCAGAGTGCTGGGAAACTCACCAAGAGATGACGACTTTATTAATGCTCAAGCAAGAAAATGATGATGAAATTGCAAAGGAAAAATGAAATGAACGATTGTCAAATTACCCATCAGATTAAGAGTTTGCCGTAGATTGCCGTAATTTAATCATGCCATACACGCTAAATACGCTAAACACTGAAAACACGCCATCAACATATCTGCAAAGTTAGCCAGTTTAGTCGCAGTACACTTGTAGCAGTTGGAACATTGAATTAAGCCAAGCCTGATTTCTCAGTTTTCAGTTTACTTTCCTTTGAACGGTCTTCTCTTTCGTGACAGTGGCAATTTTTTCTAAATCTTCGTTTTCGTTTTCTTCCTTGAATTCTTTTCCAGATCTGGTTTTCGATTTTGTTTCAGCCATTTCCATCTATGGAATACTTTCGACAAGTTTCTTCTGATTTTCGTTTACCGCTGCCACCAAATATATCACGAACTGGACACTTCACCAAAGGTCTCCACTCCAATTTCTCGTCTTGGTTCTTTATTTTTCTTTGAGACTTCTTGATCCCTGGATCTTGTAACAACTGAACTCTCTAAGCACTCTTCCTGCAACTACTCTTGTTTTTATCTAGAAGGTTCAAGAATCTCGATTTATCAGTGACACCTACACAGTGACCGGACGCAAAAGATTCCATGATTACTGCCAACTCAGGTAACACGGTGACTACGCGGAACTCATCATTCTTTAAGAAGGCACCGAGAAACACTTTAAACCCGCCAGATAATGAATTTTCCTTCGGAGGTCAAGCGTGAGCATTTCATGCTTTGCGTTAACACATTGGTGTTAGCACGTGGGGTCTCTGGAGACCCCAGTAAGGCATATAAGCGTATTACAGCGTCAAGATAGTCATCACGTGCGAAGCTACCCGGCGGTTGTTGCTGAGGAATTATTTATCTATTTATTTATTTATTTATTTATTTATTTATTTATTCATTTATTTCCTCATTCAGTCAGAAACAAAGGTACAGTTATATTATAATTTGGTTTTCCGTTTTTCTGCTTTTTCTGTGCCCCTTTTTTTATTTTTCAATTCCAGGCCGTCGATTCCCTTCTCAAAGTGACATGTGTTTCCGATGTGGTAGAAAAGGGCATTGGAGCGCCGGCCTTACAAGACTCGGGGGTGGATACAAGATTGGGACCCTCAGAACCTCAGCGAAAAGCAACTTTTTCAGAGCTTCCGGAAGCCAGCGATTTTGATGAGACACCTGGACCTTTTGAGGGTGCTGTTAAGATGTCCTGAGTTCCCGGATTTGGCTTGAAGCAGCCTTATTGACCAATTTTTCGTTGAGTGACACGATTCCAGTTCTCATTCATCTGCAATTGGATGCTAAGACTCCGTCCACGATGCTAAAGTACAAATCTGGCTGGTTGAGGGGGCCCAAGTGGGTTTTGTCGAAGATTGGTGTTTTCGATAATCCAGGAAAACCTTTGCATATTGCATTGTTTCTTTCTGAATTAGCTAGGCGCTCGTCTGAGAATAACACCGGTGTACGGTACGGTACGCACAGCATGAAGTCTGGTGAGGCGTTCAATCCGGCTTGTAGGAAAATAGCTGATGCTTTGTTAGATAATAATTCTGGTTGAAGGTGCGAATCCCCTAAGCTAAGGTACATTAAGAATGGTCTTAGCGAGCGTTTAGCAGTATCTAAGGTACTTTCAATTTAGTTGTTGGGTTGTTTCTGTTATTCGTCTATATTTACATATTTTTTCATTATCCTATTTTATATTTTCCAGTATTCGCTGGCGATTGTTTATTCAGAATTGGATTTTCGCTTTTGCTGGCTTTGTAATTTTTGAATAATTTATTTACAGTCCTGGCGGGGGACGTGAGTTGTGCCTGGCCCGTCCCAGATTTCCTGTACCCTTTTTGCCCACCGGGTTTTTTGGGGCAGGTTTTTACTGGCCACCCTGGTACGCTCACACGTAGCTTTAGTATACTTACCCTTGCTGTAGCTATGCTCCTTTTTGGTCCCTCAATCAAGTGGGTTATGGCGTTACTCTCAGGCCATA
>NW_027179795.1:642500-647500 GCF_036669935.1 Montipora foliosa
ACCTATTTTCCAGCCCCATCGCAAATACTTACGTTTTCTTTGGAATTTCAAGCGTTGAGTTTACCTGTTTACCTTTTGGGTACAGCCTTGCTCCCAGGGTTTTTACTAAGATTTTTAAGCCTGTTATAGCATATTTTAGATTTTTCGGCTTCAGGGTTATTATTTTCATTGATGATCTCATACTCATTGCAAGCTCTTATGATGAGTGTTTACAGCAACTTGAGGTCTTAAAACAAACTCTCTGTAAATTGGGCTTTACCATCAATGTTGAGAAATCTCAGCTAGATCCTGTCAATGAGATCCTTTATTTGGGTTTCATAATTAATTCCATAGCAATGAGATTGCGGTTGCCGGCTGTTAAGTTAGAGAAGATAGTTTCTACCTGTAAAGCCCTTTTAGCTAAGCATCAACCTAGTGTTAGGGATGTTGCTAAAGTAACTCTGGCTGTTAGTTTCTGCTCTCCCGGCGGTGAATTATCTAGAGATGCATTACCGTTCCTTAGAGTTATGCAAGACCCAGACTTTGTCTGGTAGCCTTGATTATAACACGACACTTTCCTTAAGCTCTCAAGCTCATTCTGATTTACAGTGGGTGATTGAGAATGTTACCCAGTGCAATGGTAGACTGTTTCAGGTTCCGAAAATTGATATTTACATCTAGAGTGCTGCAAGTTTGATTGGTTGGGGAGCTGTGAGCGGTAGTCTGTCTGCATCTGGCAGATGGTCTCAAAGTGAATCCAAACGTCATATGAATTACCTGGAACTTCTAGCATCATTTCATGCTCTCCAGAGTTTTGTGTCTAACTCAAGGTCTATTCATGTTAGACTTGCACTCGACAACTCACTGCAGTGGCCTATATTAATAATATGGGGGGTGTTTGACCCCCCTTATTAGATTCCTTGTCCAGAAGTATTTGGGAATGGTGCAAGTTGAGAGGTTTCATTTCTGCTCAACACATCCCAGGGAAGGTTAATAATCAGGCCGATACCTTATCCAGGGAAATCTCCTCTAATTTTGAGTGGTCCTTAAATGGTGAGGTTTTTCAGGATATTATTTCTCAAACCTTTACTCCAGAGATTGACCTCTTCGCATCTAGGCTTAATGCCAAGACCGTAAAGTTTCTCCTGGCACCCACAGCCAGGTGCAGTGGCTACAGATGCCTTTTCTTTGAGCTGGGCTAATATGAATTGCTATGCCTTTCCTTCTTTTAGTTTGCTTGGTACTAGCCAAGATTCGCCACGACAAGGCCCTAGTTTTGTTAATTGCACCGGTATGGCCTACCCAGAGTTGGTACCCACTTCTGTTACAGTTGTCAACAGTTCAGCCAATCTTGTTGCCTCGTCTAGACAACCTCCTGACTCTCCCTCACAACCCAGAACAGCACCCGCTGAGACACAAACTGCACTTGGCCGCTTGGACGTTATCAGACAAGGGATTTTCAAAGCAAGCGGTTGACATAATCTGTGCATCTTGGACAGCAGGCACTGAGAAACAGTACAAGGGAGTGTGGGACAAGTGGTCTGGCTGGTGTCATAAACGGCAAATTGATTTACTTCAAGCTTCTGTCATCCAGGTTGTGGAGTTCTTAACTGATTGTTATCATGAGGGCAAAGGATACGGTACCATTAACACTTACCGTTCCGCACTATCTACAACCCTTTGTTCCATGAAGGATGATAGAGATTCTCTTGGTTCACATCCCTTAATAGCGAGGTTACTCAAGGGAGTTTACGTCCTCAGACCACCTACTCGAAGGTATTCTTCTACATGGGATGTTTCTAAAGTGCCTGACTATTTAAAGACCTTAGCTCCTCTCCGTGAACTAAGTTTAAAGTGGTTAACTCTTAAGACTGCCATGCTGTGCGCATTATCCTCTGCACAGAGACAGCAGACATTATCTGCTTTAGACCTAAATTTCAGGAAGGAATCTCAAGATTCAATTAGTTTTGTTGTGACTGATCGATTAAAGACTTCCAGGCCGGGGAAGTCTATTGAGATCACATTTTCGTCTTCAGTTTGTGCTTCAATTTGCCCACTTACTGCATTAAAGGAGTATATTTCTCGCTATGAAACGCTTAGGTTTCGCAGTGGACATTTTGTTTCTAAGTTGTTTTTGTCCTTCATTAGGCCATATAACCCAGTGTCCCCTAGGACAATAGCTAGGTGGATCATGTTAGTGTTACAGTCCGCAGGGATTGACACTTCGACATTTAAGGCACACAGTGTAAGAGGGGCTGCCACATCTCTTGCGTTTGTCACAGGCACCCCAGTTGCAGATATTCTTAAGATGGCAGATTGGTCTAGTGAGCATGTTTTTCGCAGACATTATTTGAGAGATGTTCTACAATAGGTCTAGGCCTTTATCTTAATAAATTCCTTATTCTGCTGTATATGGAATTGCGTAGTGTTTTTAGGCCGCGGTTCTTTAAAATCGCATAATTATCCCATAATGCGGAGCATATCGGAAGAGAAATGAAAATTAGACGAGAGGTACTTACCTTGAAGTGTAATTGAAGTTCTCTTGAGATATGTGGAGCATTATGGGATAATGCTTCCCAGCCCTGTCTCTTTTTCCTTTTCAATGTTCCCACCCTTGGTTCTCGTGAGGACCTTGGCCTAAATCGTATTCGCCCTCCAGGAAGAACTGGTTATTACGCCACTTCCTGGGGTTTATATCACTGCTAATTTGCATCTGAATAGCTTTTTTTAAACATGACTGCTGACCAGTAGGTAGGTAGGTAGGAAGTATGCATAATTATCCCATAATGCTCCACATATCTCAAGAGAACTTCAATTACACTTCAAGGTAAGTACCTCTCGTCTAATTTTCATTTTTCAACTCCTTGAGGTCGCCGAAAAGTCGTTAGTTAATTAATTTTTTTTATCGCTAGTTGTAATTGTTCTATTGTAATGTTAACCAATTGTGATTAATTATTAAAATTCCAGCTAACCGTAACGGGAAAAACTCAACCGTTATCCGTAAAAATGCCTAAAATTCAAACGTAAGGCCTAAAAACCACTGCCCCATTTAGACCCTCTTTAAGGGCAGCCGGTTTTTTTGCTGGATATTTGTTCCAGCTATTTTTGGCCGGGTGGCAGAGTTCTTTACCCAGCGTGAGGAGAGTTCACTCCTTTGCCGGTTGGCAGGGTACAAGTGGCCGGTTGCCGGATGGCATCTTGTTCTCGTTTGAGGCCAGATATTGTTATTTTGTTTAGCCGGGTGGCTGAGTTTTTTGTTTCAAGTTTTTATTTTCGCTTGTAAGCGAATTTTTCTCTGCGCTCATCTTTAGATGGGCTCTCTCACGCATGCTTTGTTTTTCCCAACAGCTTTTCTGTAGTAGTTTTTTCGTTATTCTTGACAGGATCTGTTGAAAGCCTCGTGATGTTTGCGGTACCCGTAGAGAACGTATGACATAGCAATTTCTGTCATCACGAGCTTCCTCATCTGTTATATCGCTTTTCGCCATATTGCTTTACAGAGTAAGCATCAGCTACAAGTTTCGCACGAACTGTAGCTGTTCCTTCCCTTTTGCGGGCAGTACGTTTGTGCTTTAGCACTGTGTACGCTAGTTTGATGATTAGTTTTAGTCCTATGTCCTGTGACGTAGTCACATATGTACCAATTGCGTGACTTTGAGATTAAACAGTATGCGATAGGAATCGCTCGGCGTCCGTTCTTGCTTTTGTGTCCCGTTAACATCACAGTTCTATGACTCTTTCACAGGTCATCGTTATGGCAGTTACACTTCCATTGAATTGTAATTAAATGAAATGAAATAAAATACATAAAATGACTGAAGTAATTCATGTCGAAGCTTCCATTGTGAAATGTTAGGGATGCAAATTCGCTCCATTTTGATGGAAGCATTTTCTATGTCTTGGTAAGAAAAATAGCCAGTCGGTGACTGGATGTGGGTATTGAGTGCTTTTGTTGAAAGGAAGTGAACATGAGATGGAATTATCATTTCGCTTCCTCTCTAAGACAGTCATGTAGAGAGTTGTTGGGTGAAAGGAAAAGGGATTGTTTTATTTGGTGAACACGCTACAGTGACTGTGTGAGCCAAAGGGCGGCCTCTGCTGGTGCGACTTCTGGGTGACTCCTTAAATGGTCTTATTGACCCCTGACTTGAAAAAATTGCCTGGAACGCTGCAATTCAGTACCACCCAACTCAGTCTCTTCTGATTGCAAGTTCGAGTGAGGCCTAACACTACTGTGAAGTTTTTGTACCCAATTATTCCATCAGGGGATCAACCCTAGTATTGGAATTGGGCCCACACAAGGACAGAGAAAAACTCTGACCAGGGTGGGATTTGAACCCACGACCTTCGGATTAGATCACCGCTGCTCTACCGACTGAGCTACAAGGCCAGAACGGGAGCTGGCCGTGGGTATGTGAGATGTTATTCACAAGGACAAATTCGGCTCGGCTCAAGCCTAATTTTAGGTAATCGCTAGTTGTTGTCCTTCAGTAGCATTTGGAGTAATGATTGCAAGTTCGAATGAGGCCTAACACTACTGTGACGTTGTGAATAACATCTCACATACCCACGGCCAGCTCCCGTTCTGGCCTTGTAGCACAGTCAGTAGAGCAGCGGTGATCTAATCCGAAGGTCGTGGGTTCGGTCACAAGTCAACAACGGTCGTGTTGCCAGCGCGCGGTCAAATTCAAATGAACCAATCAGAGTTGAGGCTGAAACCATCTTGCGAGTTTCCCTTGTTGACTGCCCGGTCACAAGCCTCTGAGGAAAGCCGAAGAGGTGAATTTTAAGGCAAAGTTTTCGTTCGTCACGAGTCTTTCGGCCGCCGAAACACACGTACTTGGAGTGAAATTTATTGGGCTTTATGGAACTGTTGTTTTTATTGCGATTCGGGACTTTACCTGTTGAGGAGAAAACGATTTGTGGAGTGAGGTCTGGCCGGCGAGTGATGGAGTTACCGGCCTTCCTATTATTTCAGTAACGGCCTTCCGGATCACTTCACTAAACGGCGTCAGAATGGC
>NW_027179795.1:655000-667500 GCF_036669935.1 Montipora foliosa
CAGTTTACTGCAAACTCTGAGAAACAAACACCATCAAATTTATTCAGTTGATTGTCACAATTTGCAATTTGGAATCTTTGTTTGGCGTAAAACTGGCGTGTAAGTACAAGTTCTTTTTATAATACCTTTAGAAGTTGATTTCTAAGAAAACAGCATGATACCTTCTGTGAGCAAACTTGTATGTTAATGATACAAAATGTAAACAATGACACCAGTAAAGGAAACAGCTATAGATACACTCAGTTTGGGATCTGTGCACAGAAAATTCAACAATATTTTGTGTGGGGGTAGGGGGGGGGGGGGGGGGGGAGTGACATAAAAAATTATTCATCTTAAGGGTGTGAAAAACATTGCTGATGTAAATTTAGTGAGAAGAACATCATATTTTGGGATAACTGGGTTGGGGGTGGGGAGGGGGGAAATTTCACTGTCCCTTCCTTGGAGTTCACTCTCCTACAAGTTATGGAAGTGCCTTCCTAACTATATTAGGTGTAGCCCCAGTGTCATCTCTTAAAACTTATCTTTTTAAACGTTACTTTATTTCCTAGGTAATGTAAGTTCTATTCTCTTTCATTGTTAAGCACTTTAGAACTTTTGTATAAAGCTCAATATAAATAGACTAAGTAGTAGTAGTAGTAGTACAATGTTGTTACAAGGAAACAATTGTATAGCCAGTTTCGGATGCATGCATAGAAAATTTAACATCCTATGGGGGGGGGGGGGGGAAGAGGAGGGGGAGAGTGACTTAGATTATTGTCTTCATGGCATGAAATATCCCAACAATTTTAACTTCTATTGCAAACTCAAATGCACCCTGAATTTGATCCTGGTAGTCCCTGGTTCAACTCCTCAGCTGTCCAAGTGGTTTGCCTCCAGCCAGTTGGG
Source organism: Montipora foliosa (assembly GCF_036669935.1). Classification (NCBI taxonomy): domain Eukaryota; kingdom Metazoa; phylum Cnidaria; class Anthozoa; order Scleractinia; family Acroporidae; genus Montipora; species Montipora foliosa. The sequence goes on from NW_027179795.1 coordinate 655,886, forward strand.
ATTCTTATCGGTTGTTGTTCTTGTTGTTCTGTTCTGTTCTGTCACTAGAGAGCTTAAGCACACGCGTTTTTGAGACTAAGTATCTTTCTCCATTAGAGATGATTAGTATAAAAATGTGGGAGACACCACTGGCCTTTAACATGAAGTGTTCTCTCCTGGTTGCCGTCCACGTCTCAAAAACGTTCGTGCTTAAGCTCCCTTGTCACTGTCATTGATTGTGTGTCATTGACACTGATAAACCCCTAATGGTCTTCATGTAAGCATGTATGATTGTTCTTTAATGTCTCATACTATTAATTTGTTGCTCTAAAACCATGAATTTTGGGAATTGAGGAATTCTTGCTGTCTATTATAACTTATAGTAGCTTCCATTTCTTAAGTAACCACTCTAAGAAGCATCATGTTTTAATTTTAGAATGTTTATGGACTCTCTGTGTCACTTATTTTTTCCAGTCGTTTATATCAGGCAGCCAAGCTCTTCATGTTTTGCCCTTCATCTGGTTTGTATTCCTGTCCTTTGGCAATGACTGATGGAGCAGCCAGAACTATTGAGGTAACTAATATGGCAACCATTTCTATGATTAACTTTTATAGGGACAAATAATTAATGCGTAGTTGGATGCCTCCAGAGCTAATGATTTAATAAAATGTTTCATCACAGTGCTTGACACCCACTATAATTTTGATATTAGGCAGTGGGCTAGGAAGCAAAATATATCACTCCACAAGTTCAAGCCACCATTGCAAAATAAGTCTATTAAAAATATACCGTGCCCATGAAATTTGTATTGGAAATCGCACGACCTCAAGTACAAATTATTCGTGATTAATACTGTTCAAGTGATTTTGAAAGTTCTCAAAATTGCACGAGCCTTTCAAAAAGGCAAGTGGAACTTGAGAACTTTCAAAATCACTAGTACCTGTTAATTACGAATTGTACGAGAAGGTTGTCCGATTCTTTATTTATATAGTATGCTCAACAAAATTACGATCAACCAATCAGAACGTGGTAACGGTGAGCTCTCTCCTCCGATCCGTTTGTGTTTACTTCAGAAACTTTTGAAACTCTTCGATCCAACGTCGGAAATCTTCGAAAGACTTCGTTTGAACCTTGGACACCTTCTAAGTTCTTTGGGTACACTTCGGAAATCTTCGGAGGTCTTCGGGTCAACTTTGGAAATCTTCAGAAAAGTTCGAAAGTCTTCGGATGCTTTATGGTCGCCTTCTGAAGGCCGTTAATTTTGAAAAACTTTGTGACAACTTTGGAAAGAAAATTAATTGGTACTCCTGGAGAGTACAATTTGAGATTAATTGAACTCCTCTCGTCCAATCAGAATCCAGTAATTTTGTTGAGTGTACTATAACGGCGAGGGAATTCGGAACAATTCCAATCCTTCCAATATCCCACCTGTTGGTTTGAAACGTGATGTTTTCTCTTTTATTTTTTACATTATCGCTAGTTCATGTTTCGGTATTTCTTTAAGGATTATCACCTTCATAGATAACGTTTAGTCACCGCTGTAATGGTTACGAATTCCTTCCCCTAACACCCGCATAGGAAATGCGTAGTGTTTTCTCGGTTGTCGCAGGCACGTTTTGCTAGTCATGAGTTTTAATATTTTCCACAGTAGTTCAGTTCTAGTGTAGACTTCGTACGGTCAACTTCTTCATCCATCTGGATTTTAGTTCTATCTACACTCGTGCATGCTCATCATGAAGTTCTCTAGAGAGCTTTTAGTCAAGACTAGCATTGGTGCGTGTGCAAACCAAAGTAAGTTTTACTATTAAATTTTTCTTGATTTTAGTTTTTCCCAGTATTAAGTTTCGGTTTAAGTTAAGTTTTGCTCGTCTTATTCTATTAATATATTTGCTTTGGTATCTAGTTTTCAATCAGTTTTTAATCGTTAGTACTCAGCATGGATTTATTGATCAATCGACACTGATGTGATCATTGTCAAGTTTCTATCATCGTATTCTATAGATTGTTAAGCAGCTCATTTGATCTCATTTGTTGTTGTATTTCATTGATGTGCTATTTGAAATTATTAACGTTTACCTTAGCCTTCTCTATAACTTTTTGTTACTTTTATAGGTAGTTAGCTAAAATTAGTTTCTGTTTTGCTTTTATCACCTTTCATGACCTTTCTGGATTCTGGCAGCAACACTTCCTTCTGTACAGAAAGCCTTCTAGAGAAGCTCAATATCAAAGGAAAGAAAACAAAGCTGACTCTAATGACCTTGAAGGGCAAAGAAGACCCGGTCGAGTGTTCCTTAGTGAGCTTGCGGATATCTGATCTCAACCAACAAAACATCGTTGAGCTGCCTGAAGTTTACTCAAGATCTAGGCTATCCATCCCAGTGGAAGCCATTGCAGACCAACAAGACGTGAACCGCTGGCCATACCTGAAGGGTGTAACTATTTCGAAGATTGAAGCTGAGATCGGGCTGCTCATTGAGAGTGATGTTCCCCAAGCGCTACAGCCAAGGGAGTTCAGGCCGAGCGAGAAGAACCGTGCTAGGCTGGGTGCTAAACGGCCCGTTAGGGAGAATCGCCCTCAAGACCCCAATTGCGAATTTCGCCCAGGTAGAAAAGACCCTTGACCAGCAGTTTAGAGACTACTGCAACCTGGAATTCAACGATACAGTCTACGAAACAAAAATGATGTCTCAAAACGATCGAAGGGCCCTAGATAAATTATTATGGAAAAAATGGTGAAACTAGAAAATGGCCATTACGAACTGCCTTGGAAAACATATCCTCCGAGTCTTCAAAACAACAGAACCATTGCTGAACGCCGCTCAGAACTATTGCGCAAACGATTAAGAAAGGAGCCAGTAGTGCACAAAAAATACAAGGAATTTATGCATGATCTACTGAGCAAGGATTACGCAAGAACAGGGGTTTCAATACGTTTTTGCACAAGCGGATACTTAAGACTAACAGGCGGGTACATTTGCCGAAGCCCTGAAGGGCCTTTGACCCTAGGGGGTCGGGGGGTATGCTCCCCCGGAAAATTTTGAGGTTTTAGGATGCATTTTCATGCATTTTCAGGTCTTTTTTTGGTTGCTTTGTTGTTTCATTTTTTTGCGCCCAAGTCAACTAATTTAAACAAATTTGAAGAGAATTATGTGACAATAAAGTAATCACAGTCAACTATTTCTATTGAGGTGCTACTTTTTAACACTTTCACAACTGGTATCCTTAAAATGGTCTAAGTTTAATGTAGTTTTAGCTCAGGGTTAATCCTTAAATCAAACAAAATTACTCTATTCTATAGAGAAACATGGTTATCTTATATTTTAGTCGCATATATCATTACAAAAACACAGAAGCAACTTAAAATGTATGTATATCACTTATATCAGTCTGAAGCCACTTAATTTACGACTTGATTTTCAAGACTTTCAAGAGCCGGGCCTTTTACTGCTTGAACACTTTCTACCACATTTTAACCATAACAAACCTTCTTGATTATACCCATTGAAACATAATTTTACAAATCAATTACTTGCGGAACAAGTCTTACTTAAAGTGGTACTACGACCGAAAAAAAAAATTGTTTTTCCTTTGGATTTCAAAACTATGTTAACTAAACAATAACTCACCCAAGTTTTAAGTTCTGATTTTAAAAAGACACCTGTTTATTCTAGCTGGAATTTTCTTATTTATTGGTCCGCCATTACTAACTTTAAAATATTGAGAGAGCTGGGTCGAGGAGAATGACGTCAAACACTCACTAGTTTAAGAATGCAATGCGTGTGTACGCGGCCTAATTAATATGCAGCACGGGAGTTTCGGGCTTTCAGACTTTTCAACCCGTGTTTTGCATATAAAATAAATTGCGTTTACACGCTGAAATTTTAAGCTAGTGAGTAAATGACGTCATTTTCTCTAGATCCAACCCTCTGAGGTCCAATCGGCCAGTTTTGAACGTGAGTAATGGCGGACCATGAAATCCAAAACTTACACTCAAAATAAACAGCCTCTGGATAAAACTCAAAGCTCAAAATTTTGCCAGTTAGGTGTTAAGCGAACACGCTTTCAAAATCTGAAGAAAAAAAGGAAATGATTTTTTGATCATAGTACCACTTTAAAAGTCATGTCCCAAACCTAAATACGAGGTAGAATGTGCAAAATCTCTTCCATTGTTTATATTGTAATTTCAAAATATACTGTTACGAAAGAAAGGACGAGTCCCTAGAATAGCGATCGAGTGCTTAGTATTCATCTTCACTTTCGAAAGCAGAATCATCCGAATCATAACTTGCTTGGTGGTCTCCAAGTTTAAAAGCTTCAACAGCAGCTTCCACCTCTGCTTGCACACTTGCTTCTTCAACTTTTATCATCTTCTTGGACCTGGATATCGGTTTGGACAGCAGAGTCCACAAGAATGGTTTGAACTTCACCCTGCAAGTTTCCACAAGATGTGCCACCTGGATTTGCAGAGGGAGGGAGTTTCCTTCTTTTCTTTGCGTTGCTCCAGGCCTCAACAGCTTCTTTAACAAGTTCCTGTGCTTCACGGACAGGTGGACCGTTGATGGAGATATGCAGCAGCGCCTCCAGCATCTGATTAGTCATACTGCTACGGAGTCGACTCTTTACCCTCTTAACAGCACTAGCCCCTCTCTCGGGCCATGCATTTGACATAGGAAGAGAAAGAATGATTTCTGCAATCCAAACAAGCTTAGGGTAGAAGTGGCCATATTCTGTGCGCATGGAAAGTAGCCTCTTCAGACTCCACTCAGTTGGGGTGATGTTGTCAAGTTCCTGAGGAATCTGCGCTTTCCACAAAAGAAGATCATATTTTAACCTCTCCCACTCTGCTTTCACTTGCTGCTGAGCTTCCTTGTCACCTGGAAAGTAGTGGTTTGACAATGTGCCGATTTCCTTAGACCCATAGCTTAAAAACTCTGCTGTTCCACGGTTTGGAATGGCATTTGCATTAAAGATGGCAAATGCACAGACCACTGGCATCGCATCCTTGAAACGAGAATCAATGTTCTCCTTGAGGGCTTGCGTGTACTTCTTTAGAAGGTTGCGAAGAACTTGTATCTCGTGGTCATTGCTTTTAAACTCACAGGTACCGAGCCGTCCATTCTCCTGAATATCAATCTGAAGTTGGGTGATGGGGGTTTTGTCTTGTGCTATCTTCGTTAGCTTGTCAGTAGTGTAGGTGATAGCTGGTAGGATATGGCCAAAGTTGACGGTACCTCGCTGGAATACTCTGCTTAATGCAGCAAGCTCTGGAAGGACAGCCTTCAAAATATATAAAATTATCGTACCAATAAACTTAAAGCTCTTCATTTTGGACAGCAGATACGTCGCCAAGCCATCTTTTTCATCTGCGAGATTGATAGCCTGTATGATAGGAACAAAGTCTTCATACACTCCATCTACAGCATTGCTTGTAGACAGCCAACGTGTTCTGCAAGCTTTTCGCACCTTTTTCGCCACAACAGACCTTGCTTTTTGTGATAGCTTCATCTTGCACCACGACTCTTGTGCTTTCACCAAAAGAGCAGTCCGCTTAGGCGATTTAGCAAAAAACTTCCAGAGTTGCAAAAGGACTCCTTCGACTTGTGTGATGTATGTTGTCTCATCACTCGCACCAGCACAAGCAAGGGCCAGTCTGTGACAGACACAGTGCACATTAATTAGCTTGCTGTTGATTTGCTTCAGTCGGGCGGCCACACCTGTTCTTTCGCCAGTCATTACTTTGGCGCCATCGCTTACTAGGCTCATCATCTTCTGAACGTCAAGTTCACATTTGTCCAGATTGTTAGAGATGCAGTTAGTGATTGTCTCAGCATTGGCGGAAGAGGAGCCCTCCAAAACATTGTCGACGAAAAGGAATTTCACCATAGCCTCTCCATCATCAGAGACATACTGAGCAAAACCTATCAACTGTTCCATCACCGAAATGTCCGTTACCTCATCAACTAATAGACCAAATGCTTTTGATTTCCTTAGCGCCTCAACCACTCTGTGCTTCAGTACTCTGCCTAGAGTCAAGAAAATCTCAATAGTTGACCCATAGGAGCGATGACGAAAATGCTTCATGTTTTCAAGCCCAAGCATTTGGAGAAGTGTGAGAAGTGATAGAAACTTCTTGTTGGCCATTTCTTCTTTAGCCAACCAGTATACCGACATAAATGCATTCTGTAGGACTTCATCTTTGCTCTTGACTTGTTCCTCGACTTCTTTGAGAAAAATTGACACTCGGCTGAGCATCTCTGCCTGAACAGCTGCTGCATGCTGAGCACTTTTTGAATGATCTTTTAGAGCATCTGTTTTCAGGCGCTGTGCAGGTATGAGGTTATATACTCTGCTGTTGTTTTTCAGGTTTGCAGTATTGTGCTTCTTACACAACAAACAAAACATCCCCCCTTTCTCATCATCTGGTTCCTCCTTGTAAATCACCCACCACATGCCAGTACATGAATCAAATGCCAAGTTATCATCTCTTATCCACTGGTGCTTGAAACGGTCTCGTTTTAGGGCGAATTTTTTTTTCTGCTCCCTTTCAGTTAGGCTGAAACAATTATTTTTATTACAAGTGTAATAACTGTGGACTATTTCCGAAGGCCCGAACAGCTTCAATACAGAATCATGATCACAGAAATCGATGCTCATCTCGCTTCTTGCGTAGGATGTAGCGGGTTTTACAACATCTGCTACACTCTCACCTGACTTTGAAAATGGAAGGGGCTTTTCCTTCGCTGAGGTAAGTGACTGACTGATTTCACTATCTAATGAAACACTTTCTGCCGAAAAAGAGATCAGTTGGCCGAAGTAGGACACAACACAAGGCAAGTAACTGAACATGATACATTTTATTCAATTCCATCGACGATCGATACACAATATATTGGCGCAAAAACGAAGCATAATATTAACATTTGAGCGATATAATCACAGAAGGTTTTTCCTTTCAATATCCTCAACTAACCTTGGGAGGAATCAGTCTGGTTTGACCTCTTTTGTTTTGACACTGGCGTGAAATATGCAAACAACGATTGCCTTTTGGCCGCCATTAGTATTCACACTCTGTCCCAGTTCCCGTCGATTTCAGCTGAGATGCAATGTTCCATCAAGTCCGAGTTCGACCTAGCGACTGTGATGCCCTTAGGTTTCTGTGGTGGTTTGATGGTAACTTAGATAGCCAACCAGAAGAGTATCAAATGAGAGTCCACCCATTTGGCGGAGCTTCCTCTCCCAGCTGCGCTAACTTTGCTCTAAAGAAAACAGCTGAAGAGAACAAGGCAGACTGGGACGTTCAGACTGTCGATACAGTAATGCGGAACTTCTACGTCGACGACTGCCTGAAGTCAGTTCCCACAGATCAAGAAGCTATCAATCTCGCCAACCAATTGCGCAAGCTGTTAGCAAGACGCGGTTTCCATTTCACCAAATGGCTGTCGAGTTCAAAGAAGGTACTTGGGTCGTTGCCAGAGTCTGAGAGAACTGCACAAGTCAAGAGCCTAGATTTCGACAAGCTCCCCATTGAAAGGGCTTTAGGAGTATCGTCTTATCACTTTGGTTTCACCATTGTAATGAAGGACAGACCAGCAACAAGACGAGGCTTGCTGTCCATAATCAGTTCAATCTATGACCCGCTGGGGCTCGTGGCACCATTCATACTGAACGCAAAGCTAATCCTTCAATATTTGAGCTGCAAGAAGTTCAGCTGGGACGATCTGATACCTGAAGACTACTTGCGCCGTTGGCAGGCCTGGTTACAAGAACTTCCTAAACTCAAGGATCTGAAAAAAGACCGCTGCTTTAAGCCATTTAACTCTGCACATATTACCTCAAGCCAACTTCATCACTTTTCCAATGCATCACAGCAGGGTTTTGGCGCCGTTACCTACCTCGGAATCTCAGACCAAAGTGGTGCTGTTAAATGTACGTTCGTCAGGGGCAAATCAAGGCTCGCGCCCATTAAACCAGTTAAACCAGTTGACAATTACTCGCCTGGAATTGTCAGCAGCCGTCATTGCAACCAGACTGGATAGAATTTCCCGAAACGAGCTAACCTTGCCAGTAACCAAGTCTTCCTTCTGGACTGACAGTACCTGCGTTCTCCGGTACATTGACAATCAAGACAAGCGGTTTCATACCTTTGTTGCCAACCGTGTTGCAACAATACACGATGCTTCTTCTCCCTCCCAGTGGAAGTACATAAACACACAAGATAATCCGGCAGATGATGCCTCCAAAGGCGTGCCAGCAGATTCCCTTCAACGCTGGATTAACGGCCCAGCCTTCTTTCCTCGCCTCCCAAAATGTGGCCTTAAAGACCAGCAGGCATGGCAAGCGCGATTGCAGATGACGACCCCGAAATTAAGACAGACAAGGGTGTATACTTACTCTGTGCGTCCACTCTCGATCATGTCGCAGAAATCATCGAAAGATTCTCTTCCTGGTCGCGCCGTAAGAAAGTCATTGCCTGGATAGTGCGATTCAAGAGTAACCTTCACAAGTTGATCAAGAGCAGAAAGCCCAAGGAATCTCCACAAATCAAGCCTTTAAAGCAAGATCAGCCCCATTACCGTGACGCAGTTGCGTGAAGCAGAACATGCAATCCTTAATTACGTTCAGTATCAGTTCTTCGCGCAAGAGTACGAAGGATTAAAGAGCACAATTCCACCAAGCACCAGCAAACATAAGGTCCTCAAGTCAAGCAGCATTTACAAGCTCGACCCCGGCCTTATTCAAGGCCTTCTGCGTGTTGGTGGCCGTCTGAAACGTGCATCACTCGACACAGATGCCAAACACCCGATCATCCTACCAAAGGATCACCACGTGGCCAAACTGATCATTCTTTACTATCACCTCGTTTCTGGCCACTCAGGCGTAGAGTACACCCTGTCCCTTATCCATCAGAGATACTGGATAGTAAATGCCAGAGCCGCTGTACGTAGAGTGCTACAAAAGTGTTTTACCTGCAGAAAAACCCAGTCCCCTACAGGTCGACAGAAGACAGCTGATCTGCCTGTAGATCGCGCGTGTAAACCACCTTTCACCTTTACAGGTGTTGACTGCTTTGGTCCTTTTGAAGTCCGTCGTGGAAGATCCAAGGTCAAGAGATATGGCGTTGTATTCACCTGTTTAGCTCTCCGAGCAGTTCACATCGAAGTCGTGAGGTCACTAGACACAGTCCTTTATCAATGCCTTGCGGAGATTTATTGCAAGAAGAGGCCTACCCGAAGAGATGCGTTCTGACAACGAAGGCAACTTTGTAAAGAGTGAGAAGGAGCTTCGAAATGCAATCAACTGTTGGAACTCAGATCCACGACTATCTTCTTCAACGCACTGTCAAGTGGACCTTTAACCCTCTAACTGGTTCCCACCACGGTGGAGTGTGGGAACAGTGTATCCGTACCATGCGCAAGGTGTTAAAAGCTTTGACCAAGGAACAAGTGCTAGACGACGAAGGTCTAAGTACCCTGATGTGTGAAGTTGAGGCCATAGAAAACGGTAGGCCAATTACGAAACTCTCTGATGACCCACGTGACCTAGAACCACTGACTCCCAATCATCTGTTGCTGTTGCAAGCAGGTCCTGCTGTTCTACCTGGAATCTTCTCTAAGTACGATTGTCACTACAAACGCCGCTGGCGTCAAGTTCAGTACCTTGCTGACGTGTTTTGGCAACGTTGGGTACGTGAGTATCTACCCTCTCCAGGAGCGGCAAACATGGAACAAGCAGCAGAGAAACTTTGCAGTAGATGTCGTTGTGTTGGTACTCGACGACAACAAACCACGTAATTCCTGGCCACTCGGTCGGGTCCTGGAGGTGAATACTAACAGCAGAGATGGGTTAGTACGCTCTGTCAAGCTGAAGAGCGTTACATCGGAGCTGGTTCGTCCAATCAACATAATAGTCCTACTAGAGGCAGCTGAATTTCCAAGTAACAGTGAGTAAGTATTCTAGTATGAACAGTGAACTCTAAAAAACCCCATTGCAAGTGGATTCAACTTTATCGGACATTATGTAATTGTTTATTAGCTATTATTAAATTCTCAACCTCGGATAATGCAATTCTCGTGCTCTGATTGGTTCACTCAATCTCGGTTATCAGCTCATATACCTTAGTTTGACCTTATATGGTAAATGATTGCGCTTAGCATTGCTAAACTAAAAACGTTTACGCCAGAAAGCGAAATTTCTTTCGGTATAAAGCAAAAGAAAAATGTTTTTGTGGAAAGTTTGGATCACTTTCGAAGCTTAGAGATACGAGAAAAGGTAAGAAATGTTTTTGTGATGAGCCTGCGTCTGTCTGACCACGAGGTATTACACAACATCGCATCTTCATCAACTTTTTTCGATTTCGCTAGGATTTTCTCGCTTTTTTCTCTCGTATTTCGTACTTCTAAACTATTGGAGTTTAAGGAATTTAATAAAACAATTATTCCATTCGCGCTTGTTGGATATGAGAGTGGATATAGCCAAGTCGGCGCTACGCGCCTCGTTGGCTATTTACCGTCTCATATCCAACGCTCGCTCATGGAATAATTGTTAATTAACTTAGTTTCTTAGTCTAGTCAACCTCATGGTTCAAACCATTCTTTGCTTCTTGTTGTAAAGGCTATCTGCAGTATTGCCTTTAAGGGGCCGGAATGTTGGTTTGAAACGTGATGTTTTCTCTTTTATTTTTTACATTATCGCTAGTACGTGTTTCGGTATTTCTTTAAGGATTATCACCTTCATAGATAACGTTTAGTCACCGCTATAATGGTTGCAAATTCCTTCCCCTAACACCCGCATAGGAAATGCGTAATGTTTTCTCAGTTGTCGCAGGCACGTTTTGCTAGTCATAAGTTTTAGTGCTTTCCACAGTAGTTCAGTTCTAGTGTAGACTTCGTGCGGTCAACTCCTTCATCCACCTGGATTTTAGTTGTATCTACACTCGTGCTCATCGTCAAGTTCTCTATAGAGCTTTTAGTCAAGACTAGCATTGGTGCGTGTGCAAACCAAAGTAAGTTTTAATATTTTCTTGATTTTAGTTTTTTCCAGTATTTAGTGTCGGTTTAAGTTTAACTCGTGTTATGCTATAAATATATTTGCTTTGGTATCTAGTTTTCAATCAGTTTTTAATCGTTAGTGCTCAGCATGGATTTCTTGATCAATCTACATTGATGTGATCATTGTCAAGTTTCTATCATCATATTCTATAGATTGTTAATAACCTCTTTTGATCTCATTCGTTGTTGTATTTCATTGATGTGCTATTTGAAATTATTAACGTTTACCTCAGCCTTCTATATACCTTTTTGTTACTTTTTTAGGTAGTTAGCTAAAATTAGTTTCTGTTTTGCTTTTATCGCCTTTCAGTTCGAACCGACTTTCATCGTCCTTACGACTTTGTGATCTACCTCTCGTTTTTTTTTACCCTCGTTTTAAATATATTCTCGTTGTTTCAAGTTGCAAGGCTGTACCACTATAGGAACTTTGAGCATTTCTGTTCAATAAACCTTCACGCTATTGCTTTTAATTCGTCGTGTTCGTCCTTAACGCTGCGCACCGTGTTATTACGTAATTTGCTTGGTTCATGTTCTCCTCGTTCCTCCAAATAAATTTACACCACCCCTCCCCCAAAACACTTTGATAT
>NW_027179795.1:675000-680000 GCF_036669935.1 Montipora foliosa
TTCAATCTGGTGACGGATCATGAGGCCCTAAAGGTCATTTACATTGTACTCCAGGGGGTCTAAGCCATCAGCTCGTATCGAGCACAGGGTACTAAGACTGCAGCCTTATAACTATAAGGTATGTTATGTCACATCCCGCCACAATATTGCCGATGCACTCTCATGTTTCATCATTGAAATCCCGTTATGATGATGAGTATGTTGGAAAGGTTACGTTAGGATCTGTACATGTAGCCTTAAAGATTCAAGAAATCGAGAGAGTCTCAGCTGAAGATGAGGAACTGCAAGTAGTGCGTGGTTGTCTTGTTAGTGGAAACTGGGAGGGGGCTCCCATAACATAAAAAAACTGATCGTCATTAGCCATGTCATTCTACGTGAGTGCTTCATCGTGCACATGAGGGCCACCAAGGGGTTGGGAAAATGAAAGAGAGACTGAGATCGAAAGTGTGGTGGCCAGGTGTAGATAAGGATGCAGAGCGCAAGTACCGACAGTGTTATGGGTGTCAGCTTTTCACCAAGGAGACTATAACTCCACCGGTGAAGACAACACATGGCAAGATCTGGTTGCATCTTTTTTATAAAATTTCGAGTCTAGGGTTTGTTATGAAAACAGTTTAGCTCGTTGCCGAAAAATGCGTGGAAACTGCTTACGAACTTCATCTTGCGAACGAAATGGAGTGTTTTTTTCAATGTTCAGGAAAATAAGGGTCTCAAAATAGTCAATCTTTTTGGTTTTTATGTTTGTGAGGATGGCAAGAAGCTGTGTTATCACTAATGTCAGACATTTCTTCTGTTTTATGCGGAAAATATCGTAATTATGCGGAGGATGCGGATTTTAGGGCATTATGCAGATCCGCATTGCCGCATCCCATCAGATGCCATGTTAAGTAATGTTGTGTATTTATTGCTTTTCAGTATAATTGTTAAAGGACATTAATTAGTCACACTTATTGTTGTACTAAGGTAGCGGGGGAATATAGTGTTTGTATTTAAATGTGGGATCTCTCCAGGACGGGGACCCGGTGGCCGAGTGGGCATAGGACGGGACATTGTGTAAGGAACCAGTGTGAACTAGGAGAGTGTTTTTGATTAGCTTCTTTGTGATCCATAAGGATATTAAAGTCACTGACTATACCAGCATGAAGTATTAGTATTCCTGGGCCCGGTTGTTCAAACGCCAATTAACGCTAATCCCAGATTAAAAATTAACCAAGGAGTTTATTTCCCTACTACTAAATGCTGTTCAACGCTGATATTCGGCAAAACTTCTACATTAGAAGAAGTCAATCTTGAAAAGCAAAAATAAGCAAAAGATAATTTCACCAAAAAGTTGAAAACATGAAACAAAAGTTTACACTAATCCTGGATTAAGCTAATCAGCTTTCGAACAACCGGGCTTCATTGTTTTTTTTTTTTTTTTTTTTTTTCACATTTATTTGATACACCAAGGCAGGGATGTCACCAAGCGCCAACTGCTGGTGAAAATCGCCACGTGAGGGTCCCTTAGTATTCTAGGGTGTCCAAATACAAAAATCCCAGAATGCAATGAGGCACTATAATAATAATAATAACTTTTATTTAGACAGCCTATCACAGTTTTCTAACTTGCAGCTCTCTAATCCAGATTGAATTGGAATTTGGAGTGTTGTTTTTTGAGGAGGGGTGAAACTGGAGTTCCCAGGGGAAAACCTCTCAGAGCAGAGTAGAGAACCAACAACAAACTCAACCCATTGATAACGTTCATTCTGTGAAGACCCCAGGGCACGTTGGTGGAAGGCAAGTGCATCGTCTCGACACCAGCCCTGCTCTCTGGGAGTGTACAGGAAGGGTTATTCTTAGATGGTCGCCCGTCCAAAAACTAACCCTGCCCAGCAGGGCTTCACATCAATCACCATTCAGGAATCAATGTCAACCCTGTAAGCCAACCCTATGCGCAACACTGGTAAACTAATACCGGTGCATGTACCTGCCCTGTTGGCTGTGGTTTAAACATAAAAGAGCAATGGTATTGCTAATGGGTTACTCAAAGTCAAATTTTGTTTAAAGAGTTTTACTATTAACTACACAATAATGATTCTGTCTATGTTGTATAGGTTTTAGGTCTGAGGGGATGCCTGAATAGTATATTGCAGGATGCTTATGATCATCTGACCAGCAGAGATCCCAAAGCATTCTGGACACCAGGCCAGTGGATGACTGAACGGAAAGGTGGATCAGATGTTGGTGAGTGGTATAATTTGAATTATATTTGTCACTGCTACAGTGTAGGTTTCTTTTGGTTTGTACGGTGATATTACCTACTGTACCTTAGGAATGTGGAGCTTGCAAATCCTCAAACAAACGTCCTATACAAAGTGTCAACTCACCTCAACAGGACAATTTGCTAAATGGGTTCTTGAGGGGTGAGTGTTTATTTCAAGTGTGCATAAACCCAACAAGCAGGTGGCCATGAATTAAAAGGTTTTGAGATTGGTTAGTGTCAAATGCAGACTGTGGTTATTACTGTAACAGTTCAAACCATTTGACAATGCTAACCAGCTTAGGCCTAATAATGCCTGAAATGATGTTTAGGCCTAAGGATTGCATCAAGAAAGGGTTTGGGCTGATTCTGTAGTCTGTATTTTATTATTGCTCTGCATTTTGCACAGACCACTGTTGAGACGCCTTTTTCGAAGGTCTTTTTCACCGCAATTCATTATGTGCAGTGTATGTAAGCTGTTCTAACATTTACTAGTGAGCTGTATGAAAAAAAGACAGATTTCAGTGATTAACATATGACACTGCAACAACTGTAGAAACAAATAAAAAGGAATATATTGCAAACCATTTTATACTTTTCACAACTACATGTACGTGTCACAGCTACAGCATAACTTGAATATTAACTGATTTCCTTTCTTCCATTAAAGAAATAATAGTAGTAATATTATGAGATCCTTCAATGGTAAAACATTAAATTATTGCCAACCATTCAGCTTTTTGTTCTCGAGAGGTCGCACTTACTTGGTTACAGGACAAAAGAATGTGAAAGATGAAATTTAATATAAATTTAAAAGGTTTGCACGAAAACAGCATGGTACTATAAAAAGAGTTTGCTATGATGAGGGGGTTGGGTGTATTACTCTGGCACTGTGTACATTTATAAGTCCTCGCAATGACTGCACTGCAATACATGTACCTGTTGCCTAAATCTCCACCTATATAGCAAATGGTACAGAGACGATAGCAATTCCACAGGAAGACGGTACATACAAATTGCATGGGTACAAGTGGTTCAGTTCAGCAACCGATGCAGACATGACTTTTACTTTGGCAAGAGTGTTGAATTCTGATGGATCAGCTGTTCCTGTAAGTAGGTCTTCAGTCCCTGAGTTCACACCAAGCCTACCGTAATTTGAATTTGGGTGGACTCAACGGAGAAAAAGTCTGTCCAGGGTTACTGTTAGCTAGAAAAACATTGAGCAACTTAGTAAATTTTTGCCTCATGTAGTTGGATTAAAGCCAGTCCCCATCGTTGTACATGTGTTCAGTCAGCAGGTGAACTTTTCAGTCAACTTGAAACATTGGTGCAATGTTACCCTTCATGTAGGTTTGATATTGGGACAGGTATCGGCAGTGTCTTATACAGATTGAGTCAAGAGCCCTACAAGAAGGTTGCACAGATAGTTCTTTGAAGTAATTTTTTCAATGGAAATCTGACATCACTTCAATCAAAAGGCACGTGTGCAACTAGTTCCAGTCCTCTGCTGTGCGTTTCTGTGAACAACATGTAAAAGCTCTCAGGAAACGGAAGTAAAAGGTGGTTTTTTTCACCAGGATGGAAACTGTTCTATCATTTTTCGCTAAAACTAGCATGGAATTTCTATTTGAACAAAAAATGGAAATGATATTTTGAAAAGTGTATCAAAGTATCGACAAAGTAGGGCCTTACAACGTCATAATTTTTTTGACAATTGTTTTAAATCCATGGTACAGATTTTGTGTTAGAATGTTCTCATACAGTGGCGTTAAAATTTGCGAAAAACATAGTTTTTAGGCTTTTTCTGTTTTGGTCATGTGATTTACCAAATATGGTTGTGAGTCGAACCAGACAAAGAAATGTTAAATAGAGCACACTTGGCAAAAAAGGATAACTGTAGAGTTAAAGGGACTTGAGATATGACTATTTGAAGGAGTCCATAGCAATGGTTTGGTAGTTGAGAGCTGTTGTACAACTGTTTGTTATAATTCTTAAACATACTGTTAAAAATTTCATAAATGTTTGCTTAACCTTTTTATGACATGTTTCTCAAAAATTATTCGACAAATGAAGGAAAATGTTGTTTTTTTTACTTCTTGATTGAAACAGATTTTCTTGATACACGCTCATGTTTCCTTCCAGCCAATCAAAAGGCGCATCTGACAATACGTAACCAATCAAAATTCATGTGATGTCACAGCCGTGTTTACCTACTCTCATCTAAACACAGCTATTAACCAATGAGCATGCGCATACTATCCTACTTGTATTATAAATCCCAATGCTCAACTTTTGCAGGGAACAAAGGGAGTGACCATGTTTTATCTGAAAACAAGAAATGAATATGGAATGTTAAACAACATTGAAGTACAGGTAATATTGAATAATGTGGTTTTAACAACTTTTTCAAGAAGTGCATTGTTTCACATGTAATGTTTTACCATTTGCTTGGACAGAAATTAAAGAACAAACTGGGAACAAGGCAGCTCCCAACAGCAGAACTTCTTCTTCATGGATCACAGGCACATAAGATCACAAGGGCTATTTCCCCTTATATGTGTAATTGTTTGGCATAAGATTTTCTTAGCGATTTTCCAAATTGTGATTGAGGATTGGCCACGGCTACTTGGCAGTGGCGAATCACACTAAAATGGCTATAGGCTTGATTTCAATAGAGCGTAACATACAAAAACCGACGGCGAAGCGACTGCATGTTTGGGCGAATTACCGTTGGGCGAACTGGCAAACCCTGACCCTCAAT
>NW_027179795.1:690000-700000 GCF_036669935.1 Montipora foliosa
TACGAACTTATTGTTAATCGTGCCGGCTTTTACAACCTGTCGAGGGAGGATACGGAAAAAATGACGATCTGCCCAAAGCACAGATACAAGCTTTCTACACATTTCCAGCAGCTTCCACCTAGATGCTCGTATCCAATTCACAGAGGCGAAAAGAAGTCCCTGAAAAACCCTCGTCGGGTAAACAAGAAGGTCTCGGAAGAAATGTTCAGCCTATATCATGTGAAAGTTCCAATTGGTTCCGGTATGTATAATCCATAGTGTTTGAAATTTCAAGAAAAATATCTTTACACCTGCGTCTAATTTTACTTGTTTTAATGTTTGTGTTTTCCTTTCATTTGAGATTAACAAGCTATGCACCCTAAGATACCGTGAGAAATTATACCACTAATAGGTGAAGCGAGATATATGTGGTAACCAAAAAAAAAATTGTTTCAGTTATCTGTAGCAATTGTCGAAAACAGCATGGGAGGATGTTCCAAGAACTTACAACTTGCGACAGCAAAGACGAGCTGGAGGTTTGATATGATGTTTTAAACTTTTTACAACACTCGGGATATTTTTTCGTGACAAAGCCTTTCCTTTGTAATTAGATTTTGATAATTCAATATTCAAATGTTTACACAGGTGTAATGAGCTGGATGAAATCCAATCTTTTCCAGAAGCTCTCCCAGTGAGGCTATCCTCTCTCTTTCGTTGGTGATGCGTAATTGCACAATATGCAAAGTAATTTTGAATAATCTCCGGCATATGAATCTGTTCTCTTTTGAAAGCAACGCAATTTAATTCTCATAGTCTTTCGAGGAATTTTATTTCCGAAGCTTGCGTCACTAGGGCGGTTGAGTACGTTTATAATGATGTCGTAACGATAATCAAAGCATTGTACAATAAGATAGGAATGTTTTATTAAATTGTAAACCGAAGCATGTTAGTTGACCTTCTTCATAAATATCTCCCTTGACCAGAAAGGGTATTATTAAAAATTCAAGGAATAATTATACCCAATTCACGCTTAGGGTGTTCTGGGCAAAACGCCATTATAATTTAGCCGTAGACGTCTCTTTTAGGGTTGCACTTGAAGAAATGTTAAAAAATTACATAGTTTTAATTCCATTTATTTACTCGATTCATGTAATCAAAGATTAAAATGATCGCTTTTAGGGGTCAAAAAAGTGTTGGGCCACGCCCAGATTGATCTCCTTTAGGGGTTTAATTCAAAATTTCCGACGAGCATCCCTGCCCCTTTCGAATGGCAGTTCCCCACGGGTAATTATAGCACATCAGTGTCACGTGACTTAAAAAGTGTAGTGGAAACTGGATACGAGGAAAGCATTTATTACTACGTCCTCGGTATAATTCACAACTATTCACCGAAGTGGAGGTGGCTAGCTAGCGGTGGATATTTACCGACCCGCGAAGTGGCGAGGTAAATATCCAACGTTCCCACATTGACAATAACGGGACATGTGACAGAAATATTTAGTTTTCAAATAAAAGGCGAATTGAGTCTATCGATTTTTATTATGTTAATTTTAGACAGGTCAATAAATTATCGCAAAGATGTGTATGACCATTCTTGAGTACTTTTTTTACATAGGCGGGTGAGAGATGAAAAGGATTGTCGTTGGAGAGTCGCTAAAGGTGGCGTTCAAACTTTTGAGAGAGATTTGATGACTAGTATAGATCATTTGTTGAATCCACGCGTCAGTTGCAAGTTTGCTACACGTTAGTAAGTTACCGTATAATTAACAAAATTTTTAGGAACAAAGAGGTGATGAAAGTAATGTCACTGGAAAGAAAGTACGTCCTGTGGAAGAGGCTGAAGAAGCAAATTTAAACGCTGCATTTGCTTTTCTGGAAGTTTCATCAGATCCAACTTCACGAGACGAAGAGGTTGAAATCAACTTGGATAGCACCGTTTGTAGCATTGAAGACGAAGATCAGGAAGTCAGTTTTTGGATAGATGAAGAACAAAGTCGTCAGAAAAGTCGCATAGTTTTGAATGAAGCCATTTTACGTATCACAGAGGGAAAAGTCAGTCCAATAGCATCGTCTCTTTGTTCGAACTGGGAAAGTACATCAAGCTCACAAAAATGTTATTATTTGCGAAAAATACGCCAGGTTTTCTCTGCGGTTCTCTCAACAATTGCTCCAGATCAAGAAGATGAAGTATTTGAAGCTCTGCTGCGTTCTTCAGGCTATGACATTCAAGAGAAAACCCGCGATGATGTTAAGGAAAATGCTTTTAGCAACGAAATTCCAATTTTGCTTGAAGCTTACAACCAATCTGAAAGTCGTCATACTCGACTACAAATTCTATCTATGTTTTCCAGACATTTTTCGAAACAGGAACTCCGGGAGATGATTCCAGGTCTTGGCAAAATGGCAAATCGATCGTGCTCGGCGTCATGCCGCTAAAGAAGGACCAGAGCATCAAGTGGTTACCGATACCGATAAAACGAACACGCCTTGATCCTGTAAAGACAAGCCACTTTGTAAACTTTATCGCCAGACCAAATTTCCTTCAGGACGTTGCTTATGGCTTTAAGGAACTGAAGCTTGATTCGGGAGAAAGAATCACTATTCCAAACGTAATCAGGACAATGGTTTCCTCCCGGATAATAAGACAATACATCTTGTTTTGCCAAGAAACAGGCTTTGAACCCGAAAGTGAACGAACTTTGTACAGGATAATTGACGTTTGTTCCGCTTCCAAGCAGAAATCAATACAGGGGCTGGATTATTTTTCAACGGAAGGAGCACAAGCGTTTGAAACCCTCCAAATTGTCGTCAATACTCTTGAGAAAGGAGGCGCTGATTCCACTTGGGCTAGGGAGATGTCTAAGACTGTTTTAATTTCATGCCTGAGATCATAATCAAGACAGGAGACTGTAACTAAAGCCATTTTAAAATCAAATTCGGCCGATACATGACGATTCGTGATCTTTTCTCTTGTTACATAATCAGTACACTATAGAAACGCGTCCTCTACTATTAACTTCTTACTAACCAAGCGCGAGGGCCGTACTGGGGAATATTGGCCCGAGGTCGTGGCAGTACGGACCGAGCGGAGCGAGGTTCGTACAAAAACGACCGAGGGCCAATATTCCCCAGTACGGCTCGAGCTAGCTCGGTTAGTAAGTAGTTTATTATATGGTTTTTTAATTACCTTTTGCTTTGTTTTTGCAATCCCGTAATCGGCCCGTGGTCATTACGGGAGAATGATGCCCTACAATTCAGTCACAATTAGCCAATCAGAGCGCGCGTTATATTGGTTACAAACACAAGCCATATAATAAATTGTGATAATGCCTTTCAGTCTCCGTTCTTTATTATTGCTCCTGTTTGGCACAGCATAATTTTGCCTTATATAGACTGTAACGTTTTTATAATGTCAGTGATAGGAGCAGTACAATTGGAAGTTTACATCTTGAGGGTTCCTTCTTGCTCACGATCACTGTTGTCACTAGTACTCACGAAAGAATTTGCCGTGTATAAGACAAATCTTTTTCAGGGAAAAAATGAACTTAACAAAAATCAAAATTTTGAACTGCTAGGAAACAAAAAGACAAAACTCGAAGAAGAAAAAAATGCAAACTTGGGCGTTAGATATAATCTGAAATTCATGAAAGCGAGATACGTAAATTCAGTTACGCTTTGGTTGCACTATGGTGCATATAATTGTACAGACAGTTTGGTGCAGAGGGCAGTGGTTTTAGTTTTGGACAAAGAAATAAAGGATCACCAGGAACCAAAGGCATCATTTATTGTTTCCGTGCATGAAAATAACTGTTTTATGAGAGATCCGGCGGATACACAGACGCGGTCTGTGATGGGAGAACGAAACAAAAAGATGATAGATTAAAAGCAAATCAAAGAAGCTAATTTTGATCATATGTGCACCGCGAAATAAATGCTAAGAAAGGTCCTTTATCATATCTGAAAACAACAACGAAAAAACTGTCTGTAAACGACAGAGGCTTTTTGGGCCTTTAAATTATAGGCACTTTGGACACTACTAGTGCCAGTCCCTCCTGAGTGCTGAACTTCCAAGATGGCGTCGCTTTATTTTTTCTTAAGTTCTCCTTCGATTTAACACTTTCGCCGTTTTAGAATACAACTGTGGCGGTATTTCGGGCTGTTTAGGATTTCTCTACCTGCTGATCATGCTTAAAAGCGAAATAAGGAAGAAAATATATGAAGAAGGCTTAAAATGAACATGAAGCAATCGGGCTCCTTTCCAAGGAAGTTTAGCAACTTGACTATAACTGTGAGTACTCTAGTTTCTTCCTGTTTCAATGGCCCAAAATGATTATTAGCGTTTTGGTTACATGGATGATAGTAGACTGCATTCTAGCTGTCAGACTTTCATTAGCCTTTTAGTTGTGCGCTCTAGCTTAATTTAAAAAAGACCGATTTTTGGCTCTTCTACAGACACTGAGTTTAGGTCAGGAAAAGTTTAAAAGTTTTAGCCCTGCCCAGGACTGTCTAACAAAGATCATGGTTTTAGAAAGTAGCCCTGTGTTGTATTGTATCGTGTAAAAAATATAAGCATCGGTCGTCCAATTTTAAGGATTCTGTGAGTTTCAGAAAATTGACAAAATTTGCTTGTAAAAATGGCGCCCGAGTCGGTCAAATAAAGTGTTGCTCGTATCTCTAATACAAGAGCAGTAAAGGACTTATGTTTGGTGTATTTGTTCATTACTCCACCTAACCTCTCTACGATGTTAGTGTGAACTAATTCTGTTAACCCCCTTCCGTTGACATTTTTAACATTTTGCCCGGTTTTCTCTGACAACCACTCTTAAGAATCTTTCTCTATACCCACCAAACCAAAATTAAAATGGAATTACTCACACGTACAATATTTCCCATCAGTTTATTGAGACACATCACATTATGACCTGACTGGCTTTCAACAAGCTACTACAACTCTATTTCTATCAACTAAAACAACTACAACAACGGTAAACGTTGATAACTGAAACCAGTTTTACTGAGCTGCACTACTCTTACTAGAAGTACGATATGGACTTCTCGCAAATCAGACCGGGGTAAGGAGCATGTCCTGCTCCCAACGAACAAGGCAAGTCGTTCCATTGACCTGGATGCTGAGCTGCGAGTCCCCTCATGTGACCACAGTTTTCGCCGCCGCCACTGTTGTCTGGCTGCCCATGTCCCCACGCTTGGAAATGACCGTCCAATGGGGTACCGTCTATCCAGTAAAACTTGGAGTCAGCCAATCGTTGAAGACCAAACCATATTCCAAGTCCCGTGTTGATGTTATATTTCTTCGTCAGGTTTGCAATAAAATGGTGTTCGTCTGATGATGTGATAATGGTGAGATTAGCTCGCATGTTGTGACACTTTTTGCGAGCGTCTTGCCATTTCGAGGTTCCACTCTTTTCCACATAATAACACGAGTCGCCATGTTTATCCCAGCGTGGTGGACAGCAAGCTGACATAAATAAAAAAAAATATTAAGTATTCTTTTAGTTGATGTTTCCTTTGGCATTTTTGATCAGATCCTGCACAATGGGAGGCTACTGGTTGGAAAGCGCCTAGTTTCAGTTTTAATCACCATTTTAGATTTGTTGTTGTTGATTTACTGGGCTACGAATGACAATGAGGTTATCGGTGGCCCTGCATTGTACTGACTAACCTGGCTACTTTTATCACGAAAATCGTGTTACTGTAAAGTTAACTACTTGCGAATGAGAATTTAAATATTTTGGTTGTTGCAGTACAAAGCTGTCATAGGTGCTAAGATATTTAAAAGCTTTTCGTTAAGTAAGTCCCGTGTCACATATTTCGATGGAACACATCCTTCTCACGTCTATAATTTTGACTGTATCTCCTTTTTGATCGCCATTACACTGTAACAAAACTGCACTTGTCTTACATTGCAATATCTAACTTTCGACAAGCTTGTCGATTCCAGAGTTGCAAACTAAAAAGGCTTGTATTATCAACACGAGATCACCGGTATAGTGCGGTCTGTTAGGTCGAAAATCGTGACAAATCGCGTAAAAGCACCAAATTAGGTACAGATGTTCCTTTTGAAGTAAGAAACGAATTTAGAAGGGGTGCCACGTGATTTGGCTTTCCGGGGGGGCATAAAAGCTCATAGAAATTACGCAATACTCAAATGCTGGCATGAAAGCGAGGCTGTGGCATTTAATGTGTTTATTACGTACCAGGTTTGACGAATGCCGTTGTAAAATGACTAAACTACATTACTCAGACTCAGTTTTGTGTTTGTGTCCATAAAAGGTCATTTGCCTTGATCACGTGACATTCCCATAATGCTTTGAGCGCACTTATATCAAGGAGTGTGTTTGTTGCGTTTTACACATTTAGTTTTTAACATCTTCGGCTAGATATCGTAAACGGTTGTTATTTGTTGCTCATTTTTAAGGATTTGTGTTCTGGCAGCCTCCAGAGCAACTACAGAGCTCAGTACATGGTAGATTGGCTTTGAAACATTTACAACGCCCACTCTTGCAACTTTTCTTGCATCCACACTTCAGCAAGTCACTGCGCGCCTTAGAGGCTTCTGGAAGTACGGTTCAGCGGGGCCTCCATCTACCAAGCCGTTCTCCATTTTCCATCCAAAATCAGACGGGGATGGGTAAAATTGTTGCTCATCAAGGGACGTCCAGATGCTTGCTTGGTAAAGAGTTCTGTTAAAATGATGATTCAGGGCATCCTAATAAAAAATAGAAATTATATATAAATTTTTTACGCAAGTATAAGTTTAAACAAACGCGCACCGCTTATGTCCATGTACTTCATAAATTAGGCTCTCTAATAGCCCAAGTGGAATAACTCTAGGTTCAAGTCCAGCATAGCTTTATGATAGGCTTTGGATAGTTAAAATAAAATTGTTAAGTGGATTCAATAAAAGAAAAGGTTGGGTTGGTTGAAATGTTTCTCGTCTTTTCGCTAAACTGTCTATTTTTTTTTTTTCGCGTTGTCCTCACAGGTGTTTACCTATCACAAGTTTAGCCTATCAAACACAAAAACAACTAAAAATATTTGTATGATAGGTTCTTACCTCTGTTGGGGGAATGTTTTCTAGCGCCCGATTCTTTTTTGTGAACAGTTCTCGTCGAGCAGTGTTCACATCGGTAGCAAGGCTGGTCCTGTCGTAAAGTATCACCACAAAGCGCTGAAGGACATCAAACACAGGAGTGTTGATATCAACTGGAAGGAAGGGGCTATCGTTCACAAAACGGAAAGCCTCTGTGGCTTCAGGGTACGCTTTCCAGGCCTCCCACGCAGACTTCTTTCCTTTCCCCAGGAATGCTGACGTAGTGTCGCAACCGGTAAACGCGTGAAAAAATGGAAGAGCACGGCATTTCTGCTTGCCCAAATACTCACAAATGGTGTTAACAGAAAGAAGCTGAAAATTCTTTCCCATCCCAAAGGCGACCCAAAAGCTCAATCCAGACCAAATCGAAGACAACGTGTGGAAGTGCGCAATTAGAATAACAAGAACATGTGTCAACAGTGCGAACAAAGACACTTCTTCCCCCCTTATCCAAAGCATCTCTAACGTTTACAAGAATCCTCGTGTCTGCTTCTTCATGGTTGCAGCTTTCTTCGAGAAATACCTGCCAGTTCTGATGTAACTACCTTTCGTCTCGCGCCTTTTCCTCTCTTCTCAAGGGCAGATTCTTTCAGACTTGCTACTCGGTATTCATCCCACACAACGTCAATTCGTTTGGTACTCTTCAAGTGGTTTTCCAGGAAAGGTAAGAACTTGGAATCTGCATATTCAGAAAACGTAGCGACAGATGAAACTGGAAGCGCATGCATAATAGCTGCTCCATCAAAAACTTTGACATCGTAAGACGCTGGTGGTGGAGGTGGCGGTGTTTCTTTGTTGACGCATGAAATCAAATCAGACTTTTACCCGAATCGGAGATTGCCAAACTCTGACAAATAAGGTGGATACGGCGATTTTCATGCTTGAAGAACTCTTCAAGATCTCCTTCGCCCTGTTGGCTGGCAATATACAAACAATTGAGGAGGTAACGGTCACTTGTTACCGCTGTCAACTTTAAGGACGCTTTGCAGATTTGCTTCGGCTGCTGGCGCTTGAACAGTGGCAAGGTATTCTTTGAAATCGTATCGTGAATCGATACAGTCCTTTCATCAATGACGTCTTTTACAAATTTCTTGTACTGGCGTAATCCAAGTTCCCGGACTCTATGCACAGTATCCACGACTGCGGAATCTGCGCAATTGCGTGTGTCAAGGGCAAGTAATTCAGGGCAGTCATCCTTAAAAGGGTTTCCCATTTCTGAAATTGTACTTACAAGTTGCTTGACATGACTTTGAAAGGTTTTCTGTGTAGAAAGTCCTTGTTCGTTGTGTTTGTTATTTTCATCAACAGTTGTTTCACTTTCAACTGACTTTCGAACTCTTGCAACACTCGAGCAGTTCCTGTTGACCGTTTAGTTCCTGAAAGGCAACATGCTGCAATTTATACAAAGCTGCTGCGGTTACCTGGTGGGCGCGTCTGGTTTTCGTCAAATGCGCTACCTTAAGGAAGGAATCTGATTTCCCACTGGATGCTATCCCTGCCTCAGTTAGTGCTCTAGTCCAGCCAGATAAAGCTACAAGGTCACCACACATGGTCGACAGCACCATCTCAATCTGTAGGCCCCCCAGCATGACAACGTGAACATTTTCTCCGTGTTTAGCAGGCCAGTTCCACTGAACAACTTTTGCGACAGCAAAAAGAGGCTGGTCACAGACAGTGACAGGAATTTGGCCCGGGTTAAGAAATTCTGTTGCCTTCTTAATCACAGACATTCCATGTTTCATCATGGCTACTGTGGCAACCTTCTCTTAAAACAATGGCAACAAGCTACCCAAGCATGGCAAAGGGTTAGGCAGTTCAGTTACAGATGCGTGATAAGCAGCCTATGAAAGATGAATACCTTTGGTAAGCTCCTCATAAAAATGTTGTTCACAGTACCTCAACCAGTGAACTTGTTTTTCAATGGCAATAGACAACTGATCCGTGCTTACGGTCTCCACAGCTGCTTGACTTGTGGCAGGGACGTTTATTTCTGATGTTTTTATAGAAACAAGAGGAACTAAGGAATACGTGTCAGGCAGTGTGATATCTCTTGAAGCGGACCTGGCTGAACAGAGATTAATCCTTTGCACTCACTGGTTGGCTAACGTCTGAAAAAAAAAATTCATTTAAAATATTCTTAATGTAAGAATGGTTTTGTTTTTAGAGCGTTGTTAACTCAGGAAATTTCAGTCTGAACTAAAATAAATTGAATGGCATTTTTGTTTTATCCGTCATCGTATCTTTGACTCCGACAAACATTGACTAGTTTAACACGCTCCGCTTGCCAGATTTGTGTCACTTCATAATTTTTCGCTTAAATCAAATAATAAACCTACTTAAACATTTCCTTCTTGAACCATTTCTTTTATAACATCTGGTGATTTCTCACAGTTTTTCATTCATCTTAAGTTATAACGCTTATTCAGAGTAACTTTTATTGAACACCGGGTCACATATACGGATAAAAATAAAAATCACTGATCTCTTCGTTTTTAAAAAAACAACTTGACTTTGTTTCACATCATAACGAAATGAATTTTACCTCATAGAAGGATGGAATATAAAACATGAGTTGATACTTACAGTTTAGATGGTGAAATTTCGCGTAAAACAAGAAAACGTACCTCTCAACAACTCCACTGTCACGCGGGTCACCGGGAGGTAAAGCGCATGTTGTATGGAAACACCGCTGGCTTTTTATTATCATTTATTGTTTAAAGATTTTCATTAAGTTACAACAAATTTAAATAAAAGGAACGTAGTAAATATCTTCTTGCTAATATCATAAAGGAAGTGAAATTCATGTGGAATTGAGCTTTATGATGACTACGCATATTTGTCGTCTTTTTTCGCCTTTTTTCCTACAAAAAGGCATTATATTTTTACATTTGAGCACAGCTTATTAAATTT
>NW_027179795.1:702500-707500 GCF_036669935.1 Montipora foliosa
GAGATATTTTCAGTAAACCGATTTTAAGCGGCGTGAAAACGGCTTACAGGTGTTGTACCCCCGCCTTAATAATCATCATTTTTATTTTATCCCCAATACTAGTCTAGAAGCCCATAACCACTTCTGGTTACACCTTCGTCTTACCGTCCTTATCCGTGTTTTGAACAAGAGGAACAATTTGCCCATGCATCCATCCAACTCTATTTACGAGCTGACTAACGTCAAAATGCCCCGCGGTGTCACTCAGCAGTTCACAGAGTCCTTTTGTCTTGGACGATAGTTTGTAGTTAAAGGACAAGCATCCCTCTTTCCGTAAACAAAAGTGTGCGCAGTCCAACTGACTGGAAGTCTGTTTACTTTGTAAAACGGTTCCCTTTGCACGAAACCCTTCTTTGACTGTCACATGGGACTCCACTTGCAAACAAGAGCCAGTGCTTACCAAGAAGCTCACAGTAAGAAAATACTTCAAATAGATGGATAACAAAATCATGTCCTTCTCTTTGCTGAAAAATGAAGGAAATAGCAGTGTGAAAGGGTCTTCTGACTCAACCCTGGCAAAGCATTCCCACTATATTGGCCAGCATTGGCTAACATTGTTGAAACCTTTAGTGGCTTACAGATAGATTTAGCATTGCGTTCACGTAAAACAACAATAGGCAGACAGCTGCTATTCTTAAAATTGTGATTATTACCTTGTTGCGGCATATCTCTCTTTTAAAGAAGTTGCAAAAAATCTGTAAATAACAGCCACAAAATACGTTAAAATCAAGCAAGCTGTATCTTTGATTTCTGGAGACACGCAAATTTCAGTCTAACTTTTTGCAGACTTTTTGCCGTAAATTCTCTTATTTTGAAGATTTTGGCCCAACATTGGGCAACCGAAGGTTGGCCGCGGCCGCGCGTCCAACGATAGCCACTGTTGGCCGATACTGTTGCACGTTTGACTAAGTGACTTACTTTCCGTGTTTGGGGCAAAATTTTCTTTACGGATTTAAAAATTCGCTCGTCTTTTTTACCTCTAGTTTTTTACTAGAGGGTGCGGAAATCAATTAGTCGCATCACCCTCGATCCGTTTTACGAAGCCAAAAGAAAGCTGTAGATTAAATTTTGTTACGATAGGCTCGGTAAAATACTACTCACCACACACGAGCGGTCTCTGGCCAGCTGAAACATACACCGCGTTATGGCACAACTCTCAAGGAAAAAGTGTTTTCGTTAATCCGAGCACTTTGACTGACAAACTGAACCAAACTCTTAAACGTAGGACCTCCTAAACTTGGTATAATGGGGATGAAAAATTTTCTTCAAATAAAAATTTGAAACTTTGCTGGCGATAAGATCGCCGTTGCAAGAATGGGTGCGTAAAGCTCTTTTACTACCTTCGTGAACTTTCAAACATCTACCGTGTCAGTCGTTGAAGGTGGCTGGAACCTTTTGCACTACTTTTCAGACATCTTCTTATTAGAGGGTTGTCATTACAACACTGTATAACGTAACAGCAATGTTATGAGGGAGCGTTAGCAACGACAACGGCGGCGGCAACGAGAACGTCACAAATTTGCATATTCAGTGGGCGAAAACAATAGCTTTGCACGCCCTGCACGTGCGTTTTTCATTTTTGTCCATTTCTTTGCCGTCGTCAGCAAAGCAAAAACGTGAAATAACCAAGTTCGAGGCGTTATGGAGAACGTCAGCACTTGGAGATAAATTTTCATTTTTCTCCCCTAAATTAAGCGCCGCTCATAACCGTTTCATTCCTGAGGGACTGCTACACCTTTGTCATATTAAAAAGCTTGGAATATTCTCGAGTTAATTGCAGAAAAGCGAATATATGTTTTGAGATGACGTTCTCGTTGCCGTTCCCGTCGTCGTTGCTAAAGCTCCCTATGGTACCATATGAAACACCAATTATTACTTTACAAAATACACCCACAATTATGACGTAATAGGATACCATGGCAACATGAACGCTCTCCAAAAACACCCTTTATTTCGTCTTTAATTTCTCATATCTCAAAAATGAACTTGGTGACCCCATTTTTTATTGTAGAACAATGATTAGGAATCTGAGGTAGAACTTTCGGCAAGGTTTTAAAAAATTCACGAGAGCCAATTCAAAGGCTCCAAATTTCCTCAGTGTGGGATTCATCGAGTTTTCAGGATGTATTTTTTAAAACCCGTTTGAAGTCACTAGGCGCTAAATTGTCGAGCGTTTGCTCCGCCAATGCGAATATTATTTGCTGACAACTGCTTAAAAAATATTTCACTCCCTGTAGAGCACTACAGTTCAAGCCCCGCGAATTTCCCTCCTCGACTTGGTCTTGCATTAGGCTAGCCAGTGGGCAAATAACTTCCGATAGCCTTTTGAGTTTTGCTGCAGTAGACAACAGTTGAAAGATATAACTTTTTTCCATAACCAGTCACTCTTTTCAAGTAGGCAATTTACCGCTTTTTTCTGTTATTTCCCTAGCTGCATTTGCATGCTAGATTTTACAAGAGAGATCGTGAAAAGCTTCCATAACAGTTGGCTCAAACGCCGCCGCAGTTTAGTTCAATATTCCCTGGTTATCGTAAGATTATAGGCGTCTTCTCATCGTCTTGTCATCAGAATACTGCGTTTGTGGACGAACGCAGAGGATTAATCAAAGTGTCACTGTCGTTACTCGTGGATATGAAAGTTACCGCGATTGTTTGAAATTGGCAGGTTGAAGTTTCCTTTATTTATTAGTCAGTGTGATATAACAGCTGGATAATAGTTAGCCCGCAAGCAGGCTCTTTTGTACCCGCGAGAGAATTGGGGCCCGCCCCAATCCACTCGGGGCTCGGGGCTACAAAAGCACAGGGAGCTCTCATATGCGACCAGATACCCAAAATAATGCATGTATGTGAGGTGATCCCCTTAACCATGTGTTCAAAGTGCCTAGCACAGGTGACAGGGTCTTTTTGAATATATAATATAAGGTCTGATTTTTGTTGCCAGATCATATTGTTAATCTCATCATCAGTTAGCTCTTTTTTTCTCTACAAGTCTACCAAGGATTTTCGAAAGATGTGACCACCTCGTTTCTGCTACAGAAAATGAGCAGAACCATGTGGGATTACCTTTTTGAATTTTTCAGAATATAGTGGTGATGCTCTCAAATTTCTCAATGCTCTAAACCGTTCATCAAGATGTATTAATTTATTTACACAATCATCTGATTTTAGGTCACCTGAGTATTTCTTCCCTTTGGATTTACATTTTCGAAGAGACAAAGATGCGCTATTTTGAATTTGTTTGATTTGATTTTCAACTTATAAAAGATGTTCTGTACTGTGCAATTCTACTATCTTGACTTCTTAATTCCTACTAACGCAGGAGTACTTAACGAAGCCGTTCCCAGATTATCCGCTCTTCAGGCTGAAATTCTGCTAGCTGGGAACTTGATTGGGGAACTCAATAAAATCCTGGATAGAAGTTTACCCCAGACGCTTTTCCTGCTTTGATTTTTGTTTAAATGTTGTTGCTGGCTGGAAACAACAATTAACGCCTCCTATCTGGCTTCCCGTTTGTTTTGACAATTTTTTGTGGCTAATTTTGTTGCCGGCCTTTTTTGGCTGGTACTTGCGTGACGAAGAAGGCGTGTGCAGATTGTAAAACCGTGGGTTAATGATTAAAATGTTGCCAGCTCAAAATAAATTGAAATGTTTTCGTCCTTTTGTTCTGCTGTCACTTTTAGAGCTAAAAGAGATTGGTTCTTTTATGTTGCGCTCGATTTTAACTTCGCCCAGAGCACTCGCCTCCCACCAATGTGGCCCGGGTTCGATTCCCTGACTCGGCGTCGTATGTGAGTTGAGTTTGTTGGTTCTGTACTCTGCACCGAGAAGTTTTCTCCGGGTATTCCGGTTTGCCCTCTCCTCAAAAACCAACATTTGACTTGATTTGCGTTAATTGTTAATTTCAATTTACAGTGTCGCCAATTAGTGCTTCAGCGCTAGAACGACTAGACACTTTAAATAAAGTCCTCCTTTGGCATTAACGGTTTTGACATCTCGCTCTTGGTTGATGGTCGCCGACATCACTCGCTAGTTTCTTTGGGTATTTTATCTATTGTGTCGAGTCTGTCGAACATAAGTTATATCTTGGTAAGTGGTCTATCTACATCTTCTTTTTTTTGCTTTCAACTGAGTTTCCTTTGTAAAGGGTTTGCTAATTTATTGCCTATTTTTGTTTTTTAATGTATTCGGATGAAAAAATATATTAATATCTTTTTAAAAAGCTCATTAATCGAACATTCCCAGGTTCCGAGTCCAGCGAGTTTAGGCATTGGGGTTCGGATTTTAAAAATAGATATTCATTTTCCATAATCCTTATCAAGCTCTAAGCATCCTAAATTGACGATAATAGTCAATTTAGAGAAACTTAGGAATTGTCGATAATAGTCATTTCAGAGGTAGTGGATGGGTTGTGGAGACACAGGATCTGCAGTCCCA
This sequence comes from Montipora foliosa, assembly GCF_036669935.1. Classification (NCBI taxonomy): domain Eukaryota; kingdom Metazoa; phylum Cnidaria; class Anthozoa; order Scleractinia; family Acroporidae; genus Montipora; species Montipora foliosa. The sequence goes on from NW_027179795.1 coordinate 706,974, forward strand.
GTTTCTAGGACTTCCGGAGTTCATATATGACTCGTCAATAGGAATAAACATGGCGGAGCTCAGAAGCATTGCATTCGAAGAGTCTCTTCTCAGCTTAAAGAATGTGTCCCTTTATGTCGAACAGAAATAAGCAAAATAAATCTTGTTGTTTTAAACGTAGCCTGAGACACTGATCATTTTACCGAGCGGCTTTGCGCCAGATGACCCCACCACTCCACACTGGCCATTTTTATTTCCGTTTCAAGATTTTACTGTTCACAAGACTGAACCAATGAAGGCGCCGCCGGCTAAGAGAAACGATAGGATCCGGGAACGAGAATGGGAGTGGCTTGCAAGCCATTCCAACTGGTTTTCGTGCTCAGCCTTTGGCGGTTAAGAGGGCCGGGTGGCTCTGGGGACAAGAATGCTTGCAAGCAGGCTTTTTTCCCCGGCCCAATCCTCTCGCGGCTATGCCGCTCGCACGACCCTTAAAAAAGTAGCCTGCTCGCAGGCCACTTAGGTAGATATTGATACGATGACTGTTTAAA
>NW_027179795.1:712500-717500 GCF_036669935.1 Montipora foliosa
AAACGTGTTACAGAGTCACAAAAATCCATTGCATACTTCTGGTTTCTAGTTCTCTTGAACAAGTAAAACGTAGTCTGCAAATCTCGCAGGAGGCCTTGTCTGCCTTTGTGATCGTCGTAGGCCTGCAGTAGGGCTTGAAGACTTTGTTATCTTGTAAAGTTCCTGAATTTCCAGTTGCTGGGGATTTGCTGAAACGTCTTCGTTCATCTCTTGTGTGTGGTTTCCAGTATGCTCGATGTGACTGGGGACAACCTTGAACATCGATGAGTTGCGCGTAACAGTTTTGTGTCCGTCGCTTGCGGTAATCATTGATCCTTGTTTCTCTTCGACTACAAGAGGCACTGGATTAAACGGGGTACTGAGCTTGTTGGCCTTTGGTTGCTTGACTAAAACTGTATCTCCCAGCTTGATATTGCTTTCTCTCAAACCTAGCTTTTGGTCAGCATACGCCTTTATCTTCTTTTTCTGCTCTGCGTCTCTCTGCGCTAGGTTCTTCTGGGTCTCAACAATGGTTTGTTGGCGGACTGGTGGCGTCACTTCCGGTAGGGTGGTTTTGAGCTTCCTCTGGTTAAGTGCTTCGCATGGTGAGATGCCAGTAGTCGAGTGAGGTGTCGCCCGATACTGCCGCAGAAATTTGTTGAGCTCTTGTTTCCAGTTCTTATGCTCGATGGTCGCGGTTCTCACGCATTTTTCTAGTGTCATCATGAAACGTTCTGCCTCGCCATTTGCCCTTGGCCAGAGGGGCGTGATCTTGCGGTGTTGAAAGCCTAAATGCTCAGCAAAATTTTTGAGCTCCACGCCGTTGAAGGGGGGTCCGTTGTCGCTCTTTAGCACTTCAGGAATCCCTTGTCTTGCGAAAATTGCGTCGAGCTTCGGGATTGTGGATCTGGCGGAAGTGGATGTGACAATTTCCACTTCCGGAAAACGGCTGTATTCGTCGATGACAACCATGAGATAGTCTCCAGAAGGAAGTGGTCCTAGGAAGTCCATCGCGAGTTCTTTCCACGGAGCGGTTGGTAGCGGTGTCATCCGTAGAGGTTCGAGTCGCTGTGCCTTGCAAGTAGTTGCTGCTTGACATGGTAGACAGCTCTCGACTTTCTCCTTCACCATCCTGTCCACACCGGGAAACCAGACTTTCTCTCTGATGAGCTGTTTTGTCTTTACGATTCCTTGGTGTCCAACATGCGCCAGGTCTACAGCTCTGTTTCTCAGAGTGTTAGGGACTACGATCCTATTTCCCCTCAATATTGTTCCCTTGTAGACCAATAGTTCGTCCTTCACTTTCTTGTACTCTTGTACTTCGGGATCCGTCCACAGGTCGGTTTCAATGGCCTTGATAAGCGCCTGGAGCAAAGAGTCTTTCTCCGTCTCCAACTTGATTTCTTGCAGTGTCATCGCTTTTGGTACAGCTAGGTTGCAGATGTAGTTAACATAATCTTCCGCGATGTTGCGTTCTTCACATTCTGCGGTACTTGGGTGTCGACTCATGAAGTCGGCCGGGTTTTCAGCGTCTTTTCCAGGTCGGTAGATGAGCTGACAGTTATAGGGCATTAGCCTTAACTTCCATCTATCGATGCGTGCTGATGTTGGTTTGTGACTGTTGAAGATCCCCAGAAGCGGCTTGTGATCTGTGGCGATGGTGAACTCTGACCCATACAGGTAAAGGTGAAAATGTTCAGCAGCCCAAACTACTCCTAGCATTTCCCTCTCGGTCTGGGAGTATCTGTGCTCAACGTCGCTGAGTGCTCGGCTTGCGTAGCTGATAACTTTACCGTCTTGCACCAACAAACCTCCTAGTCCGACGGGGCTCGCGTCGACTATCACTTCGGTCTTGAGTCTCGGGTTGAAATACGACATCACATGATTCTTGGTCAGGGTGTCTTTCAATTTGTCGAATGCTTGTTGCTGCTCGTCGGCCCACAGCCAGGGGGTCTCTTGCTTGGTCAACAGTCGTAGCGGGGCGGTTATCGTAGCGTAATCTGGGATGTAACGGGACACGTACTGAGCCATTCCTAGAAGTGACTTCACCTCACTGACATTCTCTGGTTTGCTCATGTGGGCGATCGCCTTGATCTTGCCTGGGTCTGCCTTGATTCCGTTCTTGCTGAAGATATGTCCGTAGAACTTTATCTCACTCTTTGAGAAGCTGCATTTTTCCTTGTTCAGGCGCACATCGTGTTGCTGGAGACGTTGCAGCACACCATGCACGGAGATTCTCGTCATGCTCCCTATGAGTTTTTCCGAACACGATGATATCGTCAGAGATATTCTTGCATCCAGGGAGGCCTGTAAGTATTTCCTCAATTGCGTTCTGGAAAATCTCGGACGCCGCGTTGATTCCAAACATTAAGCGTTTGTATCGTCGAAGTCCTACGTGTGTGCTGAATGTGGTGATGTGACGGCTCTCTGGTGCTAGCTCGAGTTGGTGGTATCCAGACGAGAGGTCTAACTTGCTGAATACTGTCGCTCCGTTGAGGTCAGCAACTAGGTCGTCGATTGTCGGCATTAAGTGTTTTTCTCGCTTCACAGCCTTATTCGCCTCTCGCATGTCTACACATATTCGCACTTGGCCAGAACTCTTAGGGACCACGACAATGGGGCTCACCCAGGGCGTCGGACCTGTCACTGGCTCGATGATGTCTAGTTCTTATAAGCGCTTCAACTCCGTCTCGACATCCTTTCTGACATGGAAGGGGATGCGGCGGTGCGGTTGTTGCTTGGGTTTGACGTCAGGGTCTATGTGAAGCTTGATAACTTTTCCTTTCACTTTGCCGATTCCTCCAAACAGACTTTCGAATTCCTTGTTCGTGAGGGGCTGGAAACGAGTTTCGTCGGTTTTAACTTGATTGACGATCTTAAGCACGCCTAGCTGTTTAGCAGTGTGGAAACCCAGGAGGTTTCCCGAAGCACCTTTGACAATGTGCAAGGTTGTTTGTGTGCTGTTGGCATTGGCGGATATTTCGGCCTTGACAGTTCCCAGTAGGGGTAGGGGTGTCGGTGAGCCGTAGGAGAAAATTCTGCGCTTGGTTTTTTCTGGAGCTTTTTCCTTGTATAATTCCCTGAAGGTGTTCTCATCGATAAGATCAACCGGTGCTCCGGAGTCAACCATCATTTCCACTTGTTTTTCGTCTATCTTGACTTGGCACATAGGTTGTTTGTCACGGCCTACTGTGTACACATCCTCATCTTCTACATCAGTGTCTCGATGCGTGACCTGGTTTGCCGACTCAGGTGGGTTTGTTCTGCAAACTTGGGCGAAATGGTTTAGTTTGCCACATGAGGTGCACTTTTTGTTCTTCGCGGGGCAGCTGTCTCTATGAGGGTATATTCCACCGCAGTTCCTACACTTTCCGTCGCCCTTTCTGGATTTGTCACGGTTGCGTGACTCTTGGCGATTTTGCGGACGGCGCTGTTTGCCTTTGGGTTGTGTTAGTGTTCCTTTTTGGGGTGGTTTTATTGCGTTCACGGTTTTATCCTTATTTTCAAGATCCTTCGCTTGTACTTCGCTTAATTCTAGGGCTCTACCAGCTTTCATGAGACCAGCTAAAACGAGGTCCTCTCGCAGAGCTTTACGCCGAAGGGGGTTTGACTGGCAGTTCGAGATGATTTGTTCTTTGATCTCCTTGTCTGGATTTGCGAAATCGCAGGTCTTTGCTAGGCTTCTCAGACGGGTATGGAAACTGTCCAGAGTTTCTCCATCCTTTTGCTTGGCCTGACGGAAGTTGTATACTTCGTATGTTGTGTTCACTTGTGGAGAGAAGTAAGCGGTTAGTATTTTGACGGCTTTGTTGTAAGCCTTGTCCTCGCCGACGTCTTGAAGTGTCTCGAAGATCTCGTCGACCTCTGGACCGCCGTAATGCAGCAGAAGAGCTCTTTTCTGCTTGTCATCGGTAATCCCCATTGCAATGGTTAATCTCTCGAATCGCCCTAGCCATTTCTTCCATCTAGGATCTGCATTTCCATCGACGTGAACCTTAAACGGTGGGAAGTTAGGCAGTGAAATCGCCATTGTTTTGATTTCGCGGGAAATAGCTTTGGAATTCTCTTGGGAAATCTCTGTAGAAATCGCTTCGGAAATCCTGGTAGAACGCGCTCTGTGGGTTCTTTGCTTGATCCTCGCCGCCAGATGTGATGTTTACGGTCAAATAAACACTTGAAACCACTTGTCCGAACACAACAGTATATTTACTAAACAGACATGACGACTACAACATACAAAAATCCTAGCTCCTAGACCGCGTGGGTCATTTGCATAAATGATTGACAAGTCTCAAAAACACTACAGTCAGTATGTATTAGATATTAGCATCACCCAACTAGTGGACTAATGAATATCCTGCATTTTGATTGGCTACGCTACTATTATTAATAGTCCTCGAGTAGCGAAAAGCACGACGCTTTCATTCGTTTTGTTCCCAAATAAAAATTTCTTTAACTTGCATTTGCCAACTTTATTTAGAGCCTTTTCTGTCCAACTAGTTGGGTGATACTAAAACAATTAGACCCTTCTCCCTCAAGGGCCACGGGTCAATAGCCCATTCGTCTTCGCCTCATGGGCTATTGACCTGTAGCCCTTGCGGGCTACGGGTCTAATTGTTAATTAATTCTGACTTGTAATAGATATCATGTGATTTTCGATACTTTTCTGCAGACTCTTCTCAGAAGGACTCGCTCTTGGAATTTTTTTCTTGATTTGAAGGGTTACATGTTTCTTTTTGTTAATCTTGATTTTGGTTTTAAGGTTGATGATTACAAGAAACTTGGCGAGTAGGCTGGTCTCTGTAAAATTTACAAAGAGGGAAAAGCCAGGAAGGTTGTTGCCTGCAGTTGTGTTGTCGTGAAGGTAATTAAATGGGACAGTCAGTTACCGGTACTATCTTTTACAAACTGTCTTACACACAATTTCTGAACATTGTCTGCAATTTTTTTGCTGTGTCATCCTGTGATGAAAAAAGGACTGCCTCTTCTGAGATTCTTTGAGGATATGTCCAAAACCGGAA
>NW_027179795.1:720000-722500 GCF_036669935.1 Montipora foliosa
TTTCTATGAGGTGATAGTTGATTTGGCCTTCGGCCTCATCAACCATTAATTCATGTCACTTTGGATTATGGCTCCTCTGGTCACTTTGATAATGCAATATTATTCATGCACAATTCAACAATCAGTTATATTTGCTTCATTCAATTAGTTATTCGAGCCGAGTTGCACTGTTCCGAGTGCAATATGCTTGCGACTGAATCCAACGCAACAGTGTTGTTAAAACACTGTAACATTTTACCCCAGAAACTAAGGGCGTAATTTCTTTCTAACTTATTTGCATACTGTCATATTTTACGCCAGTAACTTATTCCAGCTATAAAAATTACGCCATTAATCAGACCATAATCAGTGTTCACTGACCAACTATTGGTTGCTTCTCGCAAAGCTGTTACGGTACCCTGTAAAAATCGGAATCCCTAACTGGAAGCTACTAATAAGGGGATTAAATAGTTATCATGTGGCACGAAAATAATTTCCGCGCAAACCACGAGGTGCTGCGGGAAAGGAGCGACCGTCACCGAGGGGAGGAGAGTGGAGGGCACAAAAATTGAACGACACTCCCTTCTCAATGGAATGACATGTTTGAGCGTGAATGCTTCTTTTCTCATCATTAGTTAAAGAGTTCTTCCTTTTTTAAGTGGTCCCTTTTTTCATTTTTCTTATTAACTCATAGGTGATCCACGGTGACTTCTTTTTGCTGTCACTTCTCTTCTTTACTCGCGCATGGTTGGCAATTTTAGCCAGTGAGACGTTTTTCCATTCACTCCACATCTATTATTCCACATAGATACTTTGACAAAAATTCGAGATCTTAAGAAATTTTGGCTAGATATTTAAAACTTTTTTGCGAAAATTCTGGGGTTGTACGTGATACTTGCTTTTAGTCCCACAGTCACAAGTTAACCGCGCGAATCGGTTCAGAAAATCATTGTTGCATTCACGTGCTGGCTCAGTCAACAAAGCTCTGATTGGTTACCCTAAGATAAGACGATTCGCTCCGGCATTTGTCGTGTAATACTGAGTTTATTTCTTATTTCTAATGTATCTTTTGCGCCTCTGGTAAAATGTTTACCAGTTAGCCATCGTGTCGACGTGTTCGCTGAAATTGCTACTCAAAATGATGCTGTTTCAAGGAATTTTGATCTCCTTGCCACGTGTTTGATAAGACGCCGTTTCATCTCTCCGTTATTTCGGGAAGGCTTCACTTCTTCGAGGATTAACTACTACTCTAACTCTGTCGCAAGCTCTCAAGTTGCTTTACTCATGAGGAGCGGCGATGTTGAACCGAATCCTGGTCCTCGTACCACCGACCTGCATAATCCCAGTGAAGAAAGATACTCAAAGTTCAATGGCCTCTCGACATTTTATGCTAATGCGCGAAGCATTGTGAACAAAAGGAGCAAACTTGAACTTGACATTGCCGCCTCGTGCTATGATATTATCGCTTTAACCGAAACACATTTGGACAACTCTATCTCTGATAGCGAGATTCTCCCTACCGATTATTTGGTATTTAGACGGGATAGAAAGTCTAATGGTCGCCATGGAGGTGTGCTTATCGCTGTGAGAAATCATATCAAAGCCATTCCACGCGAGTCTCTCCAGAGTGAATCTGAATTCATTTTTATTGACATTTTACTTTCCAACAATCGTAAAATTACTTTTGGTGTCTTTTACCGACCTCCCAACAATGATACCAAACCTCTAGAAGATTTGCAAACTGCTCTTCAAGAAATTGCCCTGAGAAACGATTTGATTATAGTAGGAGATTTCAACCTCAATGCGTTTGACTGGGAAAATACCTGCACATGTGCGTTAAATAATTCCGCAAATTATACTCTGTTGTTGGACATTGCATTTGTTCACGATAACTTTCTGACTCAGTTAGTAAATAGTCCTACGCGAGAGGAGAATATTTTGGATTTAGTTTTCGTATCCGCCCCTGATATTGTTGACAATTTGATTGTTGCGGAACCTTTCTCTGATCACAATGCTATCACCTCAATTCCTCGCTGGCCGTATGAGCGCCGCAAGACGAACAAAGTGACCTAATCTTATTCCAAGGCGGACTGGGTCTACCTACGAGAGCTGCTTCGTTATATCCCTTGGCGCTGTGTATTTTTGCAAGATGACATTAATATTATCTGGTCTGCATGGTCTGACCTGTTATTCATTGCAATTGACGAGTGTATCCCGAAGCGGCAAATAAAATCACGGAAGAACGCACCTTGGATTACTATTGAATTGATTAAGCTTTGTAAGAAGAAGAAGAAGCTTTACAAGAAAGCCAAAAAATCTGGATTACAAAACGATTGGAAAGTGTATCGTACTATGAATAACTTCCTAAAGAAAGCATGTAACTCTGCTCGGAGAGACCATATCAACAAGATATCTGAAGATCTTAAGTCTTCTGGAAATCCAAAACCTTTCTGGAGTTTTGTTTCATCAGTGCGCAAAGGATCAAACGAACTTACGGCCTTGAAAGTGGACGATGTTACCC
>NW_027179795.1:727500-732500 GCF_036669935.1 Montipora foliosa
AGATTTAGTGTCAACAGTAAAATATAAATCAGATATATTTACACCACCTAATGCTAAAGGTTGGAAACAAACCTGTAAACAAAAACAAAATTCCACACTATCGTATATTTAATTACCTCCGTGTGCTTGTGTTGTCTCTGTCACCTATAGAAAAATCACCAAGACAACAGTGAAGCAGAAAATCAATTCTTTGGCATTCATCTTTAAGTCTGAAGGAAATTAAAAGACACCACGCCTATAAAATTTTTGCTTTTTTCAGTAAAAAAGCAACTTAATTAATCCCACACCCTGGTTGACAGTGGCTTACCTTGTGTAATGTTGTGTCAACAAGAGCATGGGTTCCCGGTGTCAAGGAATTTAACCAAAGAACTGAGCTTTCATAAGGGTATGAACATTCGCAAAGCCTGAAATATACACTTTAACAGGAAATACGAGTATAGTAAGCCCTTTTTTTCTTTGATATGTAATCTGCTGGAGCAGCATTCGTTTTGCCTGACGAAAGACATCTCGATCTCTGAAGCATATTTTGTTTCTTTCGGGTATTCTCGGTAAATCCCACGTCTGTAATAGTTCAGCCTAGTTGAAATTAGCCTGAGAAAGATTTTTGCCAATAGCTGTGGTTACACTAGCCCTTCTACCCATGTGTAAATAGCGTCTGCTCACGGCCAAGGACGTTTTGTGTGTAACCGCTTCCCTTAGACCGAAGGTGCCCTACGGTTGTTTCCATGGATACATTAATTTCAAGGTTGCAACGGCATTGGGAAAAAGACTGCGATCCGTAGTAGCGATTATTCCAAAGGGACCATGAGAGAGATAATTTTTGCTTGCGTTCTAAAGGCTACAGCTAGATTCTGACAATGTTTAGAAAAAGCGTTGCTGCGGTTAAACAACCAACCGATGAAACCCACAATTCCCAATGAAATGCAAAAATCTACAGCTCTCTCGCTGAACTAAAGATCATAGGAGTTTTTTTGGAAGAGAAAAAGTGAAGTTGTGCCAGAATGTTACCTTATCTACAATAGGTAGCACCCCGAGTTCAATCCGATTGGAGTTATCGCTATTTCCCGCACAGCAATACAGCTGAAGTTGTTCCTCCAAGAGCTTCAATCAGCAAATTATTTAACGAAGGCGGGATAAGAGGATTTTTAATTTGTCATTGTTTTGATGGTGATAAGACCGGACACGCACGTTTCTTGACATTTTAACAGAATTAGCGCTTAGCCAATCAGATTACTGAGCGATCTTGGAGTAGCGTGATTAGAAATCCAACGATCAGAAAGAAAGAAAGTACCGCTACTAAAAACACTGTATTCGCAGAAACGCTTTTTCTAAATAAGAAAAATTGCTTGTTTTAAAACGGGATTACCTTCGAGAGTTGTAAGTATATCTACAACATGTTATACTTGTATGTAATAAGGTCAATACGTAATAAACGAATTTTGATTGGTTCATTCTTTTGTTTTATTTTTGAAATTGAATGTTTTGATGTAATGCAGGACGTTACAATCGATAATTTCGATAGTCGATAAAAGTCGATCGTTGTCGATCAAATTCGATACTAATCAATCGACAAATATCGGATGTCGATAAAAGTCGATCACACAATTTTTTGTGATTATCAACTTTGATCGACTTTGATCGATTTCAATCGACAAGTATCGGAAATACAAAAAAAAAAAGGTTTATGGCGGGAGACGAGGCTACAGTTGCCAAGATTGGCTATGCCAAGACTTTATTTTACCGATTTACATTTATTTATTGATTTACAGTTTTTATTCAACTTTATTGCCATACGGATTTACTTTAAAGCTGTTTACATTTTCGTGGGCGATTGAAAAATGTGTCAGCATTTTTGTCGATAAAATCGATATTCAGTTGAAAATCTTGTGATTATCGACTTTTATCTACAAATTAAACTAGTCGATTGACAATTATCGACAAATATGTAGTATTATCGACTTATCGACTACGTTTTCGATGATCAACTTTGATCGACTTGTAACGTCCGGTGTAATGCTAAACTGACTCAACCACTTTTACCGCTATGTCAGTTGTAAAAAGGGTTTCTGTAGTAATGTTCTTCAGTTTGAATTTATCTGCTTGTAACGAACACAGATTAATTAAAACTAAAGAGAATCATTTTATTGATAGTTATAAAGAAACGGATCATCTTGTTTACTTTTTTTAAAACTCTTTCTCACAATGGTTGATGATGATGTTTGAACAGTCGAATTATGTTCCAAGTTCGAAACTCAAAAGTGTGGTAGTATTTTTTAAAGAAAGGGTCGATGCGAATTGAGGACAAACTTTCTTTTTGTCCGAGGCCAATTTAAATGAATTTGTCCGACTCAACAAAAGTTATTTGCCCTGGCGCATCCGCACTGCTTGTAGCTTGTCAACACTTAAAAAAAATACAACAGAAAAAACCGGAACTCGTCAATGACGCCTGTCATGAAAACAAAAGAAAGTAACAAAAAAATTGTAAGGATCACTCAATGAGGGGTCCGAGGCAGAACAGCGGCTCCTTTGATAAATTTGTCCGAGTCAAAATATTTTGTGTTATCAAGACCCTTCTTCATTCATTAGTTATTCTTGATAGTTACGAGACCGGACACGTAGGTTTCTCGTCATTTAAACATTTTTAGCAGTTATCCAGTGAGTCAATCCAATAAGATTACAGCTCGCTCTTGGAGTGGCTTGATTAGAAATCGAACGATTAGAGAGAAATAGAGCCAAACACTGTATTAGTGACTTCTGCAAAAACGAAACGAATTCCTTTTGAAACGGAATTATACCTAGCAACTACAAAATAATATATAACAAGGAGTAATCATGGATTAGTAAAGTGCGTTCGATGTCTACTAAAATACTATTTTTTATTGTACTGATTGCCCAGAAATATTCAGGGAAAACTTGTGGACTGTGGCGTGTTCAGTTTTCAGGCAGAACGCAGAGAGAACTTGAATCTCCTGTGAAAAGCAGCTGAGTCAGACACACAACTCGGCATGTCTGTTTCCTTCAAAACACACCACACCACAGCTTTCTGGTCTTCTGATAAGTAGCTTTAGACATATTGCAAGTGATATTTCGAATAAATCAACGTAACTTTACTTACCTTTGGGAAAACAACGAAGACTCAGCCGATTCTTTAAATAAAATACTAGTAAGCAGCACACAGCAACAGATCTTTTATCTCTTTGACCGGTTTCGTCTGACTATGCAGACTTCATCAGGCAGTTTGAACAAGGTGGTTAAGAGGAACTTATTTTATACCTTATTTACAAAGTACAAAATTACGTTCCAGCAAGGAAGTGTACAGCGAAAACCACGTACACAGCAGTACGCGCAGGATATGACTAACATCCTGCATGACGCTGAGAATTGTAATTTTTCGGGCTCACGGATAATGACCTGCAACCTGAACTTTACACCCTGCGGTCGTGTCCCCTCAAACGAGGTGAAAGTAGAGCTAATTCTGGCATAGCGCATAAGTTCGCAGGGCGAAAAGATTTCGATACAAATACTAATAAAGCGGTTTTTGAAATGTAGATTATTGCGGCGTATTGTGCGCAGAATCTTTGAAAAGCAGTAAATCTAAAAAGGCAGACTCATTGATTTCAGTCGTTATCTTAATGCATTCATAGCATCATGAATAGCACTGAGAAATCCCGAGGTCCATCCCAGATAACAAAGATGTCATCGATAAAACGCTTGTTGAGGGTCGGGTTTCCAGAATACAGTTCGATAATGTCCCTCTGATGGATATTGCATAAATGCGTTACCAGCTGTGACTGCGAACGGACTACCCATAGCGATATCGAATGTTTGCTGCTATACACGCATTGCTACTTAATTCGGTTTTAAGGAAATTAGTTTCCAAGATTAATTAACCGAGCTAACTGAACCACGAAAGGGGTTTGTGCCACCTTGCCCTCTCGAAGTAAGAGGTCAAGAGCAATAATTGCTTTTTTTGTGTCAATGTTAGGATAGACCGATGACAGATTCGCCGTGACAAGAAAGCAATGAATGATTTGCCAGTAATCTGAGACCTACGTCTCGGATATACGAAAGAAAGCTGTGCCCTCGTCAAAAGTAGTGATATTGGGTAAAGAATAATGCATTTTCGCCGTGATTTTGTGAGACGTAGAAAACTTATGTTTGTGCGTGAAAATTGTGTGGTTAATGCGATATAATCTATCGATTAACACTCTTTCCGGCTTGCGCAAGATCGATTGTGAAATGTTTAGCTGTATCAAGTACTGTGTGGTCTCGAAAATTTGGTGTAAGTTTGGAGAAATTGACTCACTAAAGCCTTTTCAGTGGTCATTACGTGTGCTGAATACGTTTTCAGAGTCATTAATAGTGCACAGATCTATAAATTAAATCGGGATACGTTCAAGGTTATAATGAGTGCTAAGGTCTGGGAGGTCTCGGTTTTCACGTGACGTCACAGTACTTTCCAAATATGGACGTTCGCCATATTTGTGCCCCTCGAAGTGTGAAATTATATGGAAATGTAAGCCTTTTCTGGGTAGTTCTCGCGTTTTTTGAGCTGTTTTGCGGATGTAGTATGGATTTATCCCCGAAAATTGAGGAAGAAGAAATAAAGAAGTTTAGCAGCAAGATTCCTGTGCTTTCAGAGTATGCCACGGCCTTGGAAAGCCATGTAAAGCTGCGATACCTAAAGAAAATTTCGGTTGTAGGTATTGACCCTTTCATTATCCCATATGAGGAGTTCAATCCGGAATGTTTGCCACCAATCGAACAGTCCGATTTATTTGGTTACCTAGTTCTTCAGACAAGCTACTACACGAACGACCAGTTCAAGAATTATAGGAGTCTAGAAGCTTATAATCAAGTTGTGTCAGGGTTTGTGGCTTCGGTAGGTGGAAAGATCATTTCCGGGAAGTACGTTGTTGCAGCTAAAGTGCGACATTCGCAGCGGATGAACGATCCACTCGTGAATGTATGGATTATAACTGAGAGTGAAGGTGCAATAA
>NW_027179795.1:737500-742500 GCF_036669935.1 Montipora foliosa
CGAAAAATCAGTGTCCATGATGGATTTTAAATGTGAACCATTTTTTGCTTAGTTGAAAATGTACAAATAGCTCTGTTGAGCAGCATTGCTCAACTTAAAGTTCAAGGGCCCCCAACCAGCAAATAAGCCAAAAGACTTTGAGTGTCATTTCTAGGCTGCTTGTAATGTATACAGAAAGTCTAAAAAGATGTTCTTATCACCTAGAACTGAAAAAGGTGATCTGTTCGGATATCTTAAGCTGAAAATTGAAGTGTCTGAAAATCCTAGGGAATGATAATCTTTACCACAGAAATTGCTAGCTGAATGTTAACTTGTAAGAACTTCCAACCAAGCCATTTGATTATCCGAAACTGCTGCCGAAAGTGTCAAAAATTGCAAAAATATCCCTTCCGAAAACATGAGACTACTTTTTCCTGGTTGCGAATCTTTTAAGTGATGTTTTAGTAAATAAATCTGTAGCTGAGAACCGAAATTCTTAGAGCAGTTGGACTCTCCCGAACACATATCTCACATAAGATTATCGTTGGGTGCCCCTGTTAAGTTGTCGACAGATTTTATTTCACGCCGGTTCCTCCACTGGATTCGACGGGAGAGAAAAGCAACGGCTTTAAAACCTGCGGATGATATTCAATAGCACTGCTTGACGACTGTCAGATTTCCCGTGTTTTCGATCACTGGTTTAATTCCTCCAACGTGACAGCGCAATGGCTCTCGATCGGTAAAAAATTCCCATCCTCCCGTACAACAGTTTCTCTCCTTTGAGCATCTATGTCAATGTTCTAACGCGTTATAACTTCGAAGAAAGCAATCTCGATAAAAGTCATTACATATTAAAAAGGCTTTATTGAGTCAATCCCCTTAGATTTATACCGAACTTTGTACTCTCACACTCAATCTTATGGAAGAAAGAGTGTGCTAATCGATAGATTTTATCGCAATTATAACCACACAAAAACTTATAATAAACCAGTATAAAAATATCATAATAGTCTACGTTTGTCTCTCCAAAATCTTGCACAAGCCTTGTTTTTTTTGTGTGTTTAGACTTATAACGTTCCCAAGAAAAACTGGACACAATGCTTATTAAGCAATATTTTTGAGGCACAAATAAAGAGTATTATTATTTTCAATACTGGCCAATTTTCACACACAATTATTCAACCACCTCACGGTCTCACAAAATCAGGGAGAAAATGCATTATTCTTTGTCAATCCAACATCGCTGCCTTTGACGAAGACAAAACTTTCTTCTGTACATTTCTTTCTAGAGAATGGCAATGCTTGCCTCGTGCAGATCCCAGAATCCTGTACTCATAACGTAGTATCCGATTACTGACGAATCATTTATTTGCGGATAGCACAACTTTCTCTAAATATTGGATCAGTTCCTCCAAGTCACGCAGTACAGTGGGATACGGTCGCATACTAAGACAGGGTATGACTAATTCGTCAACTAGAATACTAATAGGCCTAGTGATATATGAATGAACCACAATAGGCCTCCCAGCTATAGGTGACTTATGAATCTTCGGACTGAATAATAGAAAACTTAGCAGGATAAAACCCCTAGGGCTATCATCAAGGTTACGGAAAATCCTAACTAAATTGGGGGGGGGGGGGGGGGGGGGGTAGAAAACTAGAGTAACTGGTAACAAGTTTTCCTCTGGTTTCAATTATCCTATGACGTCTAAGTGTCCAGTCATCTTTAGTGACTGTGACGTAAGATTTAGTGTCAGTTAAGGTGCTTGAGACTCTCTTTTAATAATCATTCTGTAGAAACGAGAGCAGGTTCGCTAAGGCGCGAACCGAGGGGTCCTCCTTGAGCTCACGGAATAATCTCCGTTTTTTTAAACAATTTTTTAAATTTTTTTTTGAATAAATACTAGTGGGAAGCATACAGCAACAGAACTTGTCAACTTTACAATTCTCAATAATTAAAAAAAATTGTGTAAAAAAATTCAAAGAAATTGGAACGATCAGGGAGAAAAAGAGCCCTGCTGTCATGATTGAAAACATTCGTGACTTGGGCACAATTGGAAAACAGTTCGTTTTAAAACGGAATTACGCCTTACAGCTAAAAAATGTTATCAGTAACTAGTAGTAGTCATGGATTAGTAAAGTGCCTTCGATGTCTAGTAAAATAATACTTTTTATTGTACTGATTGGCCAGAAATATTCAGGGAAAGTGGATTTGTAGGGTGCTTTCAGGCAGTACGCAGGTTGAACTTGAATCTCCTATGAAAGGAAACTGAGCTGACACAACTCGGCATCGTTGCAGGCACGAATTGCCGCGCGGGGGCGAATTGCAGCGTCTGTTTCCTACAAAACACACCACCACTACACAGCTTTCTGGTGTTCTGATTGTTCTGATAAGTAGCTTTAGTCATATTTGCAAGCTAGTGATTCTTCGAATTAACAAATCGAAAGTGGTTCAAAGAGGTCAAAATGTTGTGGACTCACGATCGATACCCGCCAAACATTCGGGACATTCGTAAAACGACACCGATTAATATGCGTCCATCTTCGTCGGAACGCAATAACTTCAATAACACACGCGCATTTTGATTGGTTCTCACCCATGATCTATCGGAGGACAGACGAACAGCTGACTTCATCATCAAAACTTTCTTTTAATGGTGGAAAGTTCTGAAACTTTAGATGATATTTTACCAAAGATTTACGAAGATTTAGTCTTGCCGAGGCTGTGGATAGTTACGTGAAGCAAGAAGAAGAGAGAAAAACGCGTTCCTTTATCGAAAACTTTAGACAATTACCTAGGTCGATTCTTCTTTCGAAGCGACGCTCGTTTCGGGTTTGACAGTAGCGTGATTCTCTGAACCAATCACGATTCTTTGTTAAGCGCAGCAACTAATCAGTTGGCTCTATTTTATATAGACAATAGATCACGCTCGTCAAAGTGCTATTTTCCTGTTTTTGACGTCACCTGTGATCTATTGCTGAACAGACGCACTGCAACATAGCCTGCGAACGCAGACGTATTTCCGGCGGAAAAGTGAAGTGATGCTATTTGCCTCTCCCCTCGGGGCTTTTCAGGACTAATTTACGATACTTTATGGGGGACTTTGGCCCGACTGCTTCTTACGCAGTTTATAATTAATTTTAGGAAGTGAAAGATGCCACCGTCCAGATAAGGTGTTTTTGATGAAAGCACAACGACTTAATCCCTTCGCGATTTCCCTTACTGGATGCAGTAGCGTCAAGATCATGTTTGTAATGAAAACAGGGAGGAGTGTTGCAGACAGTATACTTTGTAAAGTAAATCGGCTGTTCGATTACCGTGTCACAGGCGTTTTGGTTTCCTTAATTTAGCGCGAGTGGCCGTATCAACGGGGTGAAAATTATAGAGGATTCTACTGTTTGGGATTTAAAATTGTGGCCGTTGGCTGTATTAACAAGTGATCACATATGACAGACCACAACATTGGCAACTCCATTCCCTACTATTTGCCGGTGAACATACTGTTTGGTTTCTTTTGAAGGGGTAAGAGAATCGGTAGATTTAATTTGTCAAGTGCTAAAGTTTCTTGCTCATTGCTTAAGGAAATTCAACGACCGTTTAAATCAGCTCTTCGTAAATTGGATAACTGATAACTAATTGTGTCTGACCAGACAGTCATTGATCCTGATTTTAAAGGCAGCAAGACTAAGACTTTGACAAATTTGAATGAGCCGTGTGGAATCTCTTTCTTGTTGATGTTAGACGTAGTATCTGTTTGCGATTCCTTACAGCAGGTTGTTGTCCTTTTTAGAATGAATGGCGACGAGGTTTTACTTCAGTTATTAATCTGCCAAATGAGATAACTCCAGTTCACGTATCGTCCTTTGAAGGCTTTGGAAATAAATTTTTCCTTGCATCAAACACAAACATATTTCAAATGTTGAGAGTTATACTGGATAACAGTGGAGACAACCGCAGAAACTCGTCAGCAGTTTTCGAGCAGATTACTGGTCTTCGCCCTCATCCCATGTACAGTGACCAAGATGGACCAGCCCCCTCAGCTAGGCTGTCAAGTATTTATGGCCTTCGGAGTGTCCGAAGCCCTTGTTTTATTGCTGATGGTGGCAAGCTTCGCTTATACACACCAACCAGAGAGGTTCAAAATTGGATGGAGATTCTTCCAACGGAATTCAAGCATCTGTCCTTGCGCAGTGCACTTATTGAGAGTGTGCAATGACAATGCTCGATGAAACAAGTGTTGTCAGGGGCGTGTGAAACCACGTTCAAGTTGCTGATTTCTACCACGTTGATATCCAATTCATCATTGGAGACCCAGAAGCAGATTGTGGGCAAGGGGAAAGTCAAGGCCTCGAAAAGAAAAATGGACAACTCACACTTTTTTTGATCCATTTTTTCCCGCCTGTTTAATATTTCCCAATCCCGCCCCTACTGACTGCCATACGAAATCCTAGGATGGATCTAAAAAAGTGCCAGCGTTTTTGAGTCGACCGGATTTCATTCTTCACAAGCCGCAAAAGAGGAACAGGACAAGTAAAGTCCGAGAGAGATAGAAGGCGCCGGAGAGCAGAAGCAGAAGCAGAAGCAGAAGCGGACCGAGAAGCTGCATTGCTGGCTGAGCTTTGTTGGTTTGCGGGTTAGTCGGTTTGTTGGTTTGTTGCCTTTTGGAGTGAAAGCGAAGAACTGAACTGTTTAATATTGGAAATAATATTATATAAAGTAAAGTATTAAATTTATTCAGTGTTGTCATTTAAATATATATAAACCATTAAGAAAATCTAAGTAAGATTAGTTAATTTAGAGATAGTCACTGTAGTAACTGTTATACTTGTTGTTAACTTATCTTTACTTAAAAGTCGTACCCGTTTTCTTAAAATTTATGCTGTGTTGCGGGTTTGTGGGAAGGGGTGTGAAGTGCGTTTTCTTACCCTTAGTTTTCTCCTGTTCTCTCCTCGCAATCTTGCGAAACCCAGGGAATCGCGAACCGTCACATGCATACCAACCCCTTGACGTTTTTGCACCA
>NW_027179795.1:747500-765000 GCF_036669935.1 Montipora foliosa
ACAACCAAAAACTTTTTTAATACTAACATTATGCCTAAAAAAATCTTTTAAGCGTAAGGTTAGCATTTTTGGGGTCTTATGCATTATGCATAAAGACCCCTAAGTCAGAGGCAGATCTTGTCAGTTTGTCACTTTGAGGACTAGAACACACGTGACAGTCTGGCTTGTAGACTGGGTACTAGTAATTGCGAGTCATTGTTTTTCAAGTGTCGGCCATTTTGCTTCTAGCGTTCGTCGTTTGTAAATAAATCTGCTGTCGTTTTCCCTGTTTTGGGGAAAGATTGAAGAGATTTCCGTCGCAAATTAGTTGTAATTGTTCAAGGTAAGTTATTTCTCTTTCAAAATTGATCTTTCGTGCTGTTTCAGATTGGTTTTCTTTCTTTCTTTCATTTCGAAAATTAACTACACTTTCCTGGCTTGTTTGTTCTTTGTTATTTCATCCAGGTGACGTCGCGGAGTGGAGTTTCCTCGGCGATATCGATACGGGAGTTGTTTACTCACGCAAGCCAACATATCTAGACTCGGCTTGAATTGTGATAAGTGCGGATTGCACTGAAGCTAAGACGCTTTCGCAAACCCACATTCATTGGCTTGAAATCCGGTGTGCGTTGCACCACATACCTCACAAGTATCTCACAAGCTATATCACAAACCAGTATTTATCGGCTTGAAATGTCGGTGTGGGTTACACCCCAAACTGAAAGAGTTATTGTACTCTGAAAAATAATTGCATTGAATAAGAGTTTTGCACTCTCAAAGAATGGTATATTTCGTACTCTTACTGCTGTCTGCTACTAGCCGCCAGCATGGGAACAACGATCGAACAGTACCGGTCAACAGCGGTCAAGGATCGGCTGTCACAACAATTTTGTGAAAGTCAGGGATGCATTTTCACGTGTGCGAGGGCGATTTTGGAATACGATGATTATGATGTTTCGCTTAAATGTGTTTTACTTGCCAACATTAAAACAAGTTGTTGGACATTACAAGTCGTGTAAGGAGGTGATGTTTTGGTTTACACAAATGATGTGCTACAATGTTTACATCCCATTGCTTACAAGGCAAGCAAATGATGTGGAGGAAAATCCGGGTTCTACAATATTTGATATCATTGATCCAACAACCTTTGTGTCCGCTGACTCTAGTCAACGAAATGAAGCAATCTTTGGTGTGAATGCTGGTAAGCAATGTGTAGCAATGTCACTTACTGCTATTATATACCATCAAATAAAAGATAATTCTACTTTGAACAATTGTACTTTGATAACTCTACTTTGAACAATATTTTGGTTATTGGAAATAATCTATACAGTTCTGTAAGATGTTCTGAGCGAACAAATGACTATTTGCTGTTAACTGGTGTTCCAGACATGGTTTCAATATTTGTTCATGACATCAAACATTGGTCCATATATGTATCTTAGAAATTCACTTCTAGAAGTATTTTCAAACTCTTAACTGAATTACAATAATTGTTGTTTGTTAACTACTGGCATTAATACACTATATTGTAATGAATACACTTTAACAAATATTGAAACCATCAGAACATCTTACAGAACTGTATAGATTATTTCCAATAACCAAAATATTGTTCAAAGTAGAGTTATCAAAGTAGAATTGTTCAAAGTAGAATTATCTTGTATTTGATGGTATATAATAGCAGTAAGTGACATTGCTACACATTGCTTACCAGCATTCACACCAAAGATTGCTTCATTTCCTTGGCTAGAGTCAGTGGACACAGTGGTTGCTAGATCAATGATATCAAATATTGCAGGACCTGGATTTTCCCCCACATCATCACCTGTATTTTTAGGTATTGCGAATGCTGTGTGTACCATCAATGTTTATTACTGCTACTCTAGTAGATGTTGCTAGTAACACTGTTGGATTCTCAGGATTCATTGGAGCCTGTCTATAGATTTTTACTACAGTGTGGTAAATTGTTTTGATCAAATGGCTTTTCCCAGCACTACCTGACCTCCAGGCTGTTGAGGTTTTCATTTATTTCTAGTCCATGAAAGCACCCTGTTGAAAGCTTTGCATTGCATTTTTAATTATTTAATGATCTAACTGATTCACGTAATTGGTCATCAGATATTCCTCTTGGCTGTTTATACATTGTTATTGCTGATGGACTGTGATTTCCAGTAGTTTGGGAATTTGCACCAAGCTCTGAGGGTACTTGTTTATTGAACATCTACTGCAGTGTTCCAGATAGGTGACGGGTCTCGGGTCAAAAACCCGACAAGATCAGCTGCATGACCCGACAAATTAATGGAAAATTTATAATAATCTGGTGGGATCAGTGGGAATTGACCCGTTGGAATTCCCTATTGGCACCCTGCCTTAAAATCTTATTTGGAACACTGCTACTGATGATTCATCTTAGAATTCTAGTTGAATTTCAGCATTCTCTTGATCATTTATAAGATCGTATGAATAAATGACAGTGTCATGCTTGTTTTTTAGCCATTCTAGTGCTTCTGTTACTAGTAAATAGCTGATAGAGATGCTGTAGTGTGCACCAAAAGTTGTCTAAAGTGTGCAAATTGCAATAAGAGAAAGATTAGCGGCGAGTCATCGATGTAAAATTCTAAACAGGGCCTGAAATTTGAAGCATACTGAAGAAACCCATTTCACTGTTGCATTGTGGCAAATTTTCAACCAATCACGCATGGACGCATGGTGGGCTGAATGGAGTTAAACTAAGCATAAGACCCCAAGTACGCATTGCGGACCTATTTTAAGGTTTGGGTTGTTTAGTAAAACAATGATCTGCAAGCTGCACTTTACACCCTCCGGCCATGTCTCCTCAGACGAGATGAAAGTAGAGCTATTCCTGGCATAGCCCGTAAGTTCGTAAGGCGAAACTATTTCGATACAAGGCAGACTCACTAGTTTCAGACGTTACCTTAATGCATTCATCATGAATAGCACTGACAAATTCTAGGAGAGTCTCCCGAGGATGTCATCGATAAAACGCTTGTTGAGGGGGGTTGAGGGTCAGGTTTCCAGAATACAGTTCGATAATGTCCTCATGGATGGTACATAAATGCATAAACAGCTATGACTGCGTAGGGAACACCCATAGAGATGCCGAATGTTTGATGCTACACATACATCGCTACTAAATTCGGTTTTAAGGAAATTAGTTTCCAAGATTAATTAACCGAGCTAAGGGGTTTGTGCCATCTTGCCCTCTCGAAGTAAGAGGTCAAGAGCAATAATTGCTTTCTTCGTGTCAAGGTTAGGATAGACCGGTGATGACACATTCGCCGTGACGGCAAGAAAGCAATGAATGATTTGCCATTAATCTGAGATTCTTATGCGTGAAGTATTCTGGGATCGCCAGGGGGCAAACATTGCAAGTCTCGGATAGAAATCCCGGATAGAAATGTACGACAGAAAGATGTGTCTTCGTCACAAGTAGTGATGTTGGATAAAGAATAATGCATTTTCGCCGTGATTTTGTGAGACATAAAGAACTTCTTTTTGTGCGTGAAAATTGTGAGTTTTTGTGTGATTAATGCGATAAAATCTATCGATTAACACTCTTTCCGGCTTGCGCAAGGTCGATTGTGAAATCTCAAGCTGTATCAAGTATTGCGTGGTCTCGAAATAATACAAAATTAGGTGTAACTTTGGAGAGATTGACTCACTAAAGCCTTTTCAGTGGCCTTGATTACGTGTGCTGAATACGTTTGCAGAGCTATTAATCGTGTCCAGAGCTATCAATTAAATCGGGATACGTGCTAAGGTCTGCTAACTGTGCATAATCATAATAATACATCAAACCAATTGGATATTCAAATCCCCTCTTTGTCACCATGCATTGAAGCCGAAAAATCAGTGTCCATGATGGGTTTTAAAAGTGAAACATTTTTTGTTTAGTTGAAAATGAACAAATAGCTCTCTTGAGCAGCATTGCGCAACTTAAGTTCAAGGGCACCCAACCAGCAAATTTAGCCAAAAGCCTTTGAGAGTCATTTCTAGGCTGCTCGTAATGTATACAGAAAGATGTTTTTATCACTTAGACTGAAAGTTGATCTGTTCGGATATCTTAAACTGAGTCAATCCCCTCAAATTTATACCTCTGCAATGAAAATTGTGGAACGATAATTGGCACTTTCATTCAACAAAGACTAGCCTGTCAGCAGGCTCTCAGTGGATCGATGTTTCACAGGTTGTGGCCACGTCGTCCTATTACAATAACACAACGATTGCTGTTTCACAAATATAGATTTTTAAGGCTAAAATCATTGAGAATAAAATTTTGTTCTCCTAAAAGTGAAGACAGAAAAGTAAAAAAAAATAGAAAAAAGATAGCTTAACTGCAGAATATCCCGCCACCTATTCGCATAATATCAACGCATCCATTGTAATGACTCGTTCTGAAAGTCGCCTACAGTATAGAAGTCGGTACAAAGGTTCAACGTTTTGATCAACACACCTGCGTGAAAACCCATCACATTTTTTCACTTGGCGCGTTCTCTCATCAGCACAAACATTCCATAAACGTAGGATCGTCGAGGGGCTAATGATCCAACAATAGGCCATTTCCGAGTTCATGTCTGCCTCTTCTTCACAGCGAGTCTAAGTGCAAAGTTTTTGTAATGGTAATTAGTTCTACTTTACATATAAATGAAAAATTTTCATAAGAAAAACTTCGCTTTGAAGAGGAGGCCGACATGAACTCGGAAATGGCCTATTCCGCCCCAGTCTGAACAAACAAGTTATTTCTTATGTTTCGAAACTTTTCCCAACGGGAATTACATAAGATATCTATGCATGGATGCATGCGGACGGTCATTTTTAACCCTGATGATGGTAAACAGCCGAAAACGTTTGGTTTTTTAACTTTTTAAATTTTACAAAAATTACCTTGTAAATAGCATAGTTTTTTTTGTATTTTGATGTTTTTTTTTACTTTACAAGTATAATAATGATGTTCGAAGCAACTTACTAAAATTTGAACAATTTTCTTATTAAATAAGTTCTCCTAATGATTTATTTGTTACATCAAAGATCGAATTGATTGTTTAGTTAGATAAACAGCTGGGCAGATAAGCGGATAAACTCTTTGTGCTTGACGTGTGAGTCTCTGTTTGTGTGTACGGTAAGTTTTTTCGACCGGGTAAAACGAAGACGTGGCCACTGACTGTGAAACCGCATGTGACAACACCTTTTCGCCTTTGTTGAATTGGATATCAACGTGATAAAATCAGCAACATGAACGAGGGTTCACACCCCCCTCTCAAGACTTGTTCCATCGAGCACTGTAGGCTTGCGTTCCGCAACATCTTAAGAGGCCTTAATCCTATGTCGTTATTGCAGCATATATTCCATCGGCGGATGTATGCTTGGTTTCCGCAACAACTGCGAAAGGACACTGGCCTGACGGGCAAGACTCCTTTGCAACAAATCTTGGAGAGGACACCAGCTTAGGGCGTACGACTCCACCGAAGCAGATCTGTATTCTTAGATTACATGTTCTTTCGCCACATCTTGATGCATAGCGACGCTGCATGTCTGGTTGCTATAAACTTTTCATCTGTTAAAAGGCCTCGATGAACAACCTAAACGGAAAGAGTTAGCGGTATTTTACTTTCTCAGATGGAAAAAATACGTGATCCGTCACTTACTCAATTCTGTTACCAAACATCATTAAACTCCGGGTTTAGACTTGATCTGTAGAATCAACCTAGAGTGTGGATTTCTACTCCGTTTCCTTCTCGTCCCCAGAGCCACTCGCTTTCACTTACCGTTACTAGGTCTCCTACCACACGACCAAAAGAAACGAGGATCGACTCTCGGAACGTGAAACACATTTATTCAGCGACTCGGCGATATCTTCACTGCTGGCTGCCATGTTGATTTCATGTCCAGATTTCGCGGGTTTTTTGTTATCCCATGATCCCCTTCGTACTCGATTGCACACTCGCAGAGAATCATGGTACCATCATAATTCCAAAACTACATCATAATTCAAAAACTACGTCATAATTCCAAAACTAAATCATAATGCCAAAACTACTTCATAATGCCAAGACTACATCATAATTCCAAAACTACTTCATAATGCCAAAACTACTTCATAACCCCATAACTACTTCATAATGCCAAAACTACTTCATGACCCCATAACTACTTCATAATGCCAAAACTACTTCATAATACCAAAACTACTTCATAATGCCAAAACTACTTCATAATACCAAAACTACTTCATAATGCCAAAACTAATTCATAATGCCAAAATTACTTCAATACCAAACTACCTCATAACCCCATAACTACTTCATAATACTAAAAGTGAATTTTGTCACTAATGACGCTCCATACGCGGTGAAGTTTTTATTTGTTTTCGTCGCTAATTAAGCCAGTAATTTAAAATGTCATCTAAGCAGATATTATCTATTTCGAGAAAGTTTTTATCCTTGAGTTCCCATCTGATTGAAATCGAATTCCACCACAAGGTCAGAGTATTTTACGGATCACTGATACGACCTGTTTTGACATGCTAATTGAAACAAATAATTTTAAGATGTGTCCCGATGAGAGACATTGCATCGCTAAATGGTAAGTGTCACTAAGATGTATCCCTAAATAATTTTTCAAGCCATCTCACTTTAAGCTCAAGACCACAAATAATAACTTACAGGACTTGAAAATAATGGTTGGTCAACAGACAATGTCCTGTCAGAATTGGGTAGTGACCGGACAAATTCTTGGTCATTTGCACTTTAGAATATTTAATTTGGAACTATTTGACCATATTGAGGGACATTATTCATGTTACTGTAATCATCATCATTCATGCAACCTGGGGTCACTATTGCAAAAGTTATGATTGTTCAAATTTTTTCAAATTTGACCGGCCAAAAACGGGCCATGTCTCAGCAAAAACATGTTAAACCGGGAAATGTAACAGGTGCCTGCCTGCCAGTTATTTCGAGCCCTGAACTGATAAAAACACTACGGCTTGGCACACGACCATGGAACACAGGTCACCAAATTGGTGACTAGCTCCAATTTTTAGGCACCAAAATGTTTCTTTTTTTTACTTGCCATGGTAACGAAAACAGTCACAACCTGGAGCACTGGCAACTGTTTTTGACTGCATTTTTTTCATTGGGTTATTTGCCTGGAATTCGGGACAAAAAGGCCTCTTATTCTAACCTTTTGTTATAATAATAATTGTTGTCATCAGAAGGCCTCAACAATAGACATTGCAAGATATTTTGGGGGAAGAGAGGTGCTGGGGGGGGGGGGGGGGGACTGTTGAGCAAGAGGTAAGGGCTGACACAAAAGAAAAACTCTCCCATTTTCAAATCTTGATTGATTGGTATTTCTGAAACAGTGAATTAATCCTGGTCACAATATATATTTATTTTTTATTTGCCATATGTTCTTCATTGTCACCGGAGAATCTTGTCGGTTTGGTAGCTTTAAAATGACAGTAAGTTTTATCATCATTATCATCATTGATCACCATTTTCATGCAGTCGATGATTTTCTAACCGTTCAGGTGTACATGTATGTACAGTGTATGTAAAGTAAGTATTGCATGATCTGATCACTTGAGAACTTGAGTGGCTATGACCAACACTATGGGATGTTTCATGTGCCATTCTTTGTTTAACTTCCTTGTTGACGATCCAAAGTACTTTAAGTTGTTAGCCTATTAAACCTATTAAAAGACTGGTAAATAATTGGCTATGAGGGTTTTTGGCCACCACTTGCTTTCTGTCATACAAGGGTTTATTGTTACATGCTTAATTTATGGTACTGTTATGTTCTTTTGAATAACTATGAAGTGGCAGAATGATATAGCTTTTACTAAGGGAACCACATCGCATACTTAGTTCGGGAATAAGCATAAATTAACAAATAGAACAGTTACTAATTTTACCTGTTTTTTTTTTCAGTTTCATGTCAATCCTTTTCAATATCCGGAAATGGAGGTAAAAGCCATATTATAAATGCAGAACAGATCGATTAACCGGCCAAAGCAAAAACTTAAGATTACTTCACAATCATAATGTAACTTAATTAAGTTGCACATGATTAGTTAAAATTATTGTTTTGATAAATATTTCTTTGTGGCAATTCTCTTGCCGTCAGAGGGAGAGTTTACTAGGGCTAAACATAATTATAGAAAACAACAAAACATCCAGAAACTTTAGAGAGTACTACATTAGAAGCTCTCGTAAGCAACCAGCCCGGGAATTTGAAAAAGTGGTCACAACTTACTCACTGTAGAGCTGGTTCCTTGAGAATTATAAGCAATAAAATTGGGATTTGTAAATTTGTATTAAGGGTAGGTACAGAATAGAATTTTTGGGAATGCACCTACAAAAACTGGAAACTTCTTTACTCTCATTAAAATCTGCCAAAATATTCTTACTTGTGTGGCTTACTGAATATGCGGGAAAACCAGATCTTAACAATTGTTATTGAAATCCAAAAAGAAAATTGGGGGTAACCACGCTGTAGTCACTCCTGCAATTCTCTCAATCCCGGCTCCGTGAATATCGAGATTCCACAACAGTTTCACGTACACAGGTTCTACTGGTTTCTCTGCCTTTTATTTCGATCTCACAAGTTGTTGATGTAGTAGTAGATTCGCTGCAACAGATACGAGTGTATCTTATGAAAGCTGTCAAAAATAGGTTTCAAAAACAACGAGTGCGAAAATTCTACAAAACTTACATATGTTGACGAGTCCGGGTAGAAGTCAATCAAAAGCGACATAGTCCATATTTTTTGTTCGATGGAAAGAATATTCAAACAATTTCAAACTAAACATGTCCGACTCTTCGAGCACATGGCGTATGACCCAGAGGTATCATGGGAGATGACGTGTACTCGAGTTCCGGTTCAGAAAGCAGTTCTGGTGACAACATCGCGCCCCCCATGAACGCCCTTTGACCGAAGTTCATCACATTTGAAATTCATTCTTGTTACCAAGCAGGCCGTTCAGCGAAACTCACTGTCCTTCTTCATCATCTGCCGCTTCTAGCAAACAAATCTTGGTAACTGGTCGCTTGAAAAAAGATCCTTTAGCTTCCACTTCGACACTCCTCACTAATCCATCGTTGCCAGGGAACACGCCTGCAACTCGACCTAAAAGCCACTGGTTTCTTGGAACATTATCATCAGCGATCAGGACGAGGTCTCCAATGCGTAGGTTTCTTCGAACTTGGTTCCACTTTTGTCTTTCTTGCAACGATGGGACATATTCTCTCAACCAACGCTTCCAGTAATGATTGGCAAGAACTTGAGCTTGTCTCCATCTCTTCTTGCTCATCCTTTCATTCTCTTCAAAAACTTCCGGGGGCAGGTTCGTAGAAGGGCGAATGTTCAAGAAATGATTTGGCGGTAGAGGTTCGCTGTCATCAGGGCTGAAAGGGTTTCTTGTCAGAGGTCTAGAGTTAGCGATACGCTCAGCCTCGGTAAACACTGTTTGGCGAACCTCTTCATTGATAAGATCTTTTCCCAAGATGGCCTTCAAGCTTCGTTTTACCGTTTTCACTAATCGTTCCCAGACTCCGGACATGTGGGAGGCCCCAGGAGGGTGGAACACCCACTTACATCCACGCTGCATCAATTCTCTTCCAACCTTGTCATTATCAATTCGATTTACGGCATCCCTGATTTCGCGATCTGCCCCAACAAAGTTCGTCCCGTTATCTGACCGCAGTTCTCTTACATGGCCTCTTCGATTCAGGAATCGGGTCAAAACAAGAATGAAATCATCAGTATCTAGAGACTTCGCGACTTCGAGGTGTACTGCACGCGAATTCAGACACACAAAAATCAACCCCCAACGTTTCTCTGCAACTCTTCCTCTCCCTCTTTTCACGTGAAAGGGTCCAAAGTAATCGACTCCACTGAACGTGAAAGGGGGTTTATACGGGGTCAGCCTAACTTTGGACAGCTCGGCCATTTCTTGATTCATCTTACGGGGCATAAGCTTCTTACATAGTAAGCACTTCCCAAGAACCTCCTTTATAGCTACTCTAGGCTTCATCATCCAGAACTCTTCCCTGAGAAAGAACAAGACCTGTTCAGTTCCACAGTGACCATTCCTTTCTTGCAATAATGTATCAGGATTCTTGAGACTTGATGGTCTTTAGGCAGGATCATCGGATTCATGGCATTGGATGAAATAGGAGCTCTCGAAATTCTACCGCCGACCCTCATGACTCCATCATTCATGATAACTGGTTTGAGCTTCAAAATGTGGCTTGATGCCTTCACTTGACGTCCTGCTTTGAGATCTTTTATCTCATGAGGAAAGGCCTTTCGCTGCACCAAAGATACAACCTCTCTCTTCGACCTTTCAAGTTCCTCCTGTGTAACGTGAGTTTCAACTTGACACGACTCTGGCTCACGTTTCTTTTCCTTCGAAGACCACTTCAGCCACTTTATGAACTTCAGTCGCCGCAAGGTTATCCAGCGAGAATATCTGGTCAAGAGGTTGTCTAGTGGTGTAGCCGTTTCGACTTCGATCAAGTATACTTCCTTTTTTATCTCAAGCTTGTCAACTGCCACCTCGTCATGCTTGATCTCCGGCCAGTGATCCTCTGTTTTCCACAGGAAGGACGGTCCGTTCAACCAAGTTGAACGTTCATTGTTCTGAAATTCTTTCATTTCCAGCCCTCGACTAACGTCGTCTGCAGGGTTAAGCTTCCCTGGACAGTGTCTCCACTGTTCAGGAGCGGTGAGTTCCCTGATTTCTGTAACCCGATTAGCAACGTAGGTCTGAAATCGTCGGCTTTCGCTGTAGATGTAGTTCAAGGTGATCATTGAATCCGTCCAGAAAACCACCCTTTCAAATTCGAAGTTCAGTTCCTGTCGGACTGAAAAGTCCACACGTGCTGCCAAAAGAGCTCCCTGTAATTCTAGTCGGGGAATGCTGACTGTTTTGATAGGAGCGTTTCTGGATTTCTCAGTAATAAATGCACATTCAAAAGTTCCATCAGGGTAGACTATTCGAAGGTAGGTGCAGGTACCGTAGCCGATTTCTGAAGCATCAAAAAAGTGATGGAGTTGAAGTGTAGCTTTCTCGTGATCTGTGCGACTGAAGTAACATCTTGGAATTTTCACCTCAGCTAGGAGTGGAAGGTTGTTCTTCCATTGCTGCCATCTCTGAAGAATTTTCCCGTCGAGTGGTTGATCCCACGCTTTCTTCTTCCTCCACAGATCTTGCATGATTTGCTTTGCTGGTAGCATGACTGGTGCAGCCAAGTTCAAAGGGTCAAATACTGAGCAGATTGTTGACAAAACTCCTCTCATCGTGTCGCCTTTATCCAAATTCACGACTTTGAAACCAAAGGTGTCAGATTCGATGTGCCATCTTACTCCAAGGGCTCTGTCCACCGGCAATTGATGAAGGGTGAAGTCAAGTGTTGGATCCGCTCTCTTCTCAACAGGTATTGCGGCCAAGACTTCTCGGTTATTGCTCATAAATTTCGTAAGGTTAAAACCGCCTTTTGCACAAAGTTCAATCAGCTCCCGCATTAGCGTAATCACACGTTCTGGTGTTGACATGGACTTGAGCAGATCGTCGATATAGTAGTTGTCCCTCAGAGTATCTACGGTCACAGGGTCGAACTCTTTCCAATTGTCTTC
This sequence comes from Montipora foliosa, assembly GCF_036669935.1. Classification (NCBI taxonomy): domain Eukaryota; kingdom Metazoa; phylum Cnidaria; class Anthozoa; order Scleractinia; family Acroporidae; genus Montipora; species Montipora foliosa. The sequence continues at coordinate 759,144 of NW_027179795.1, forward strand.
AGCAGTTCTCAACAAGGAAAAATTCGCCGAACATGGCGAGTCTGTAGCACCAAATATGTGTACAGTCATTGCGTACTCATTAGGTGTTTCGTCTAAACTCCCACTCCACCAAAGGAACCGTAGGGAATCTTGATCCCCTGGTCGGACTTTCACCTGGTGAAACATGCTTTTAATGTCTCCAACCAATGCGACCTTCTCCTCGCGGAATCTCAATAACACACCAACCAGACTGTTAGTATAATCAGGGCCCGGTAATAGGTTTTTGTTCAGCGAGGTTCCTTTATGTTCGGCGGCAGCATCAAACACTATTCGTACTTTATTTGGCTTGTTGCAATTGGTCACTGCGAAATGCGGAAGGTACCAAGTTCTAGAGCCAGTTATAGAAGCTTCTTCTGTCGTTAACTTCCGCGCATGACCCTCAGCTATGTAGTCGTTCATCGTTGCGCGATATTTCCTTTCAAGGCTAGGATCTTTACGGAACTTCCTCTTTAAACTCTGCAACCTCCTTTCAGCCTCCTTGCGGTTGTTTGGCAGTTCAACATCGTCCTTCCACCACAACAGTCCGGTCTCGTAATGACCGTCAGTCAGTCTCGTAGTCTTCTCGAGAATGTCTACTGCGCGGATATCCTCTCTAGATAAATAGTGGTTTTGACGTCTAGGCACCGGCTCCTCAATTATAGGTTTACACAAAGGCTTCGCTCCAAATCCTTCTATCTTCCAAACATTTTCAACTTGTTCGTGCAATTTTCTCTCGCAAGATGTGAAGTGGACATTGACTTCGCTGTAATTTGGTGAGCCCAGAATTGTTCCAGTGATCACCCAGCCCAATGGGCCTCGCTGAGCTTGCAACTGGCTACCATGTCTATTTGACTTTCGCACTTCGAGGACTTCATGCGCTTCACCCACGTCCTTTCCAATCAGCACTGATACTTTCTTTATCTTCACGTCTGGCACATCAATGTCCAGTAGGTGGGGCTGCGATCTTCTGTCAATATCTTCAGGTAGACATCTCTCTTTGACATTGAATTTCTCCGAGACCAGGCCCTCTTCAACATTAAGTGTTTCACCTTCTCCGCTAGCAGATTGCAATTTAAATTCCACCACTTCAAACTCTTCATCTTCTTGCTGCATCAACGTGCTAACAGATATAAACTCCTTATGACCTTTCAGCCCTAATTCTTTAGCAAGATCTCCACTAATCACGCTTCCACGAGAAGCGTTGTCTAACAGCCTGTAAGTGGTGACAGACCTTCCATCAGGTGATGTGATTTTCACTGGTATAACATGCAGAAGCACAGTTTTTGTTGAGCCTGGCTGTGTGACGGTAGCATATTGCGCTGTATGTCTGATTCCTGAAGGTCCTTGCTCACCAGGAACTTGGGCATGCGGGTCTGTCACTGCTGCATTCGTTTCTTCTGTACTAGCTTGATTGAGTCTGTCATTGTCTCTCCTTGTACTTGGGGGGGGTTATGGAGTAACTTATGGTTTGGTAATCCCAAAGGTGGTCGCGGTTGATTGTGGGAACGGTTGCTTTTGAGAGTTTTCAATTAGAGAGTTTTGGTGGTCGTGGCTAGAGCTGGTTGCTTACAGGAGTGGTCACCGTGAGAACCTCGACTGTATTTTATGCATGTCAGCTTATAACTTAGGAAGGAACTAGCTAAGTTAGTCATTGGAGTTGTTTTGGTCTTGTTTGTAGCACGTAATTATCCCAGTAAGGTTATCAATATTAATTTTTTTGGACCAAACAGATCTGCTTATTCCCAGGACTAGTTTACATGTCAAGGTCATTCAATTTGGATTATAATGATAAACATAATGATGGAGTGACCATTCAATGATCTGGTATTCACACTGATTTTTTTGCCACTGGTACTGGGTTTAAGCAAGGATTGGAAATGATTGGCTTTTGTGATTTTACTTGCAGTTAGTCATGGTGGTATATGCAGTGGGCAGAACTCTAGCTATTGCACTGCAAGAACGGGACCATCAATTCAAAGTCTTGTTTTAGAATAGTAAAGCTGAATTTAATTTTGTGCTAAATATAAGTAAATGGGTGAGGAGACTTTGACCACTCAAGGCTTAAGAATCTGGATTCTTAATTAACCCCTCTAATTGAAGGGTTTAGAGCAAAAATGCCAAGAGTTACTTTTCATATACATGTAGTTAAGTTACTGGGAACGGCGAGGATTTTGAGGACTTAATTACTAAATACTCATTTTGACATTCATCCAATTGTCCAAGTTTTTTGTTACACTTCCCAATGATCCTACAAGTGGCTGGGAAAGTTGAATGTCAAAATTAGTATTTCATTCCTGCAGAAAACTACGTAATGACTAAATGGCACCGTTAATTATTAAAGTGTCCCAGCTCTCAACAGGAATAGCCAACATACATAATTATGAGACAAGTGAGTTTTCGAAAAGGTCAAGTTCCATCGTCAGTACAATGCAAACACCATTTTAACAGAGCTACGTACATTTACTGTTTCCTGACAAAATAATGAGTTGACATTATGATTTCTGAGTTTGCCCTAATAACTACTGCTTGATTGTGATTGTGTTAACGATGAAACAACAACAATGATATTGAATGTAAGGAGAAATGTAGACTCAGAAAAATATCCGAGTCCCAGATGGGATTTGAACCCAGGACCCTCCGTGATCTAGTCGGATGCTCTAACCACTGAGCTACTGGAGACTCTATGGTGAGCAAGGGTCAATTTGTGGGTCTTGACTGGAGCCGCGGTTCCAGTCGAGACCCACAAATTGACCCTTGCTCACCTTAGAGTCTCCAGTAGCTCAGTGGTTAGAGCATCCGACTAGATCACGGAGGGTCGTGGGTTCAAATCCCATCTGGGACTCGGATATTTTTCCGAGTCTACATTTCTCCTTACATTCAATATCATTGATTGTGATTGTTAGAAGAATAAATATTGCAAAATCACAGATGGATTCTGTGTATCTGCTTGATCAAATGCCGTATGTATTCGCACGGTAAAGGCATTTTTCCAGAACAAACGATGTGAGCTTTTTTTTTGTTTTACACTAAGCTGCTACCTCTCAAAGAAAAAAAAATTGAAAAAGTCAACTTTTTAGTTACGCACTATTATTTGACATTATGGGGACCAGTATGTATTTTTAACACAAAACTGCATTATGAGGACATCTCTACTTTGTGGACTCCAAAGGCAATTTCTGACCATGAAGTAGAGTTTTAAGGGCTTTTATATGTGGGGACCTGATTTTGGTCCTCACAAAAAGAACGGACCCCACAGTACGGGTGTGTAACTATGTCCACGTCCCCATAAGTAAGCATTGGTAAGTAGACACACAGACACAAAACATTGCTCAGCCATGACAGGTGAGAGGTGACAACGGAGGATCTGTGCTTGAAATCTAACAATGTCGCAAAACTTTCGTCCTGGTTACCTGCTGAACTTTATTTATCTCAATGGCATTTGTGTTTGTTTCGTTTTCTTTTGTCTTTCTTTTTTGGCAACAACAATGATAATGTTGCCCTGCAAGTAGTCTCTTTCGATCTTCCTACATAAGTCGGGAACAGGAAAGAATTAAGACTCTGCCAGCCGCCTCGACATTTTTTGGTTTGCCGCTGATCCAAAGAATTGGATGAGTCAGTCCAGTTTGGACTTGTCAAACCTGCCTTTTTTTTATTTTGCGCATGATCAATCGCCACGCGTCATCAATATATTTTTGAAATTTACAACAGCGTGGCAATTCTTAAATGTCTAAATTCCCATGAGTATTTCCTATGTCTGTTACAGAAACTTGTCTGCCAGAAACCTACAATTTTTTCAGTAAAAAATGAAATGGTAATTTAAAAGTATGAGCTGTCTTAAGTTTCCTATGAAGTGAAATGTCGAGGCGGCTGGCAGAGTCTTCTTTCCTGTTCCCGACCTAAAGAGGCTCTGATCGAGGGTATAATAAGGTATAGTCAAACAATATATTATAAAGAAGAAAAAAAAATGGGTTGATTAGAAATTGTGAAAATACATTGTTCGTGGTTTAGTCTTACGAAGCTCGTTTCATCCCGACCAAGGGACTCGTCAGAGACCTTTCTGCTTGGCAAACTCCTTATAAGCATCGCGCTTAAAGTCCCGTTCGCTAACAAAATGATGACAGCAATCTCGCCTTATATCTCATAAGGATTCCAGACTGCGCAAATTCACGAGTGAAAATTGACAATAAAGTTGACAGTTACTTGTGAAAATACATTGTTCGTGGTTAGTTGTTAGCGAAAGGGACTTTAGGCGCGATGCCTAACGAGTTTGCCAAGCAGAAAGGTCTCTGATGAGTCCCTTGGTCGCGCCTAAAGTCCCTTTCGCTAATAACTAACCACGAACAATGTAATTTCACAAGTAACTGTCAACTTTATTGTCAATTTTCATTCGTGAATTTGCGCAGTCTGGAATCCCTATGAGATATAAGGCGAGATTGCTGTCATCATTTTGTTAGCGAACGGGACTTTGGGCGCGATGCCTAATGAGTTTGCCAAGCAGAAAGGTCTCTGATGAGTCCCTTGATCGGGATGAAACGAGCTTCGTAAGACTAACCACGAACAATGTATTTTCACTGACAAGTAACTGTCAACTTTATTGTCAATGATTAGAAATTGTCTTGGGCTCGAACTTGACTCGTCCTGCGCTATAATTGTGCATAAATAGCAGTGGAAGAATAGTGAAACAAGTTCTATAACCATTATAGATATTCTAAAACTGGCACCTTTTGGATCATTTCATTGATTACCGTAACAATTTCTTGCAGAAACTAAAAAAGGCAGCAATTAAATACAATTATTTTTCAGAGTTTTACTTAAACTGACAAACTAGAGGTAATTTCTTGCTATGTGTGCCACCCTGGGGAAAAATGGTAAACAAAGAACATATCAAGCCATCTGTTAGCTTTTGAAGGGAGTTAGTCTCAGGAAAAGTAAATGGAAATGGTGAGTAAATTATTACGGCAGAACACGAAGGAACTTGGAAGTTTCCGTGTTCCTTTCAAATACAACTTGCAAAAGAACATAGAATTTTTTTCGCTCACTGAAAACGTCAAATGGAAATTTCCACGTTCCTTTTACACATAACATGTAAACGAAACATGGAAATTACCATGTTCTTTTCCCACATAAAATGTAAAAGAACATGAAATTTTCTCGTTTCTTTCGTGTATAAGATGTAAACGAAACATGGAAATTTCCGTGTTAAGGTTCATCCATAAAGTGTAAAAGACTACGGAAATTTCCATGTTCCCCTTTAAGAGACAACATGCGAAAGAAAGGGACATATACATCTTCCCTTCATAGATCAGTGTAGGATCTAAAAATTCCATGCTGGTTTGAGTGACAGTTGAGTTTACTTTTCTTTCATAGGTATATATCTGAAAGGAATTTCCTCACTATCCACATTTTTTCAACGTAAAAGAAAAAAAGGAAAATTGAGTTTCTCGGTAATTTGCTAGGTTTTGATTCTGACCCAAAAAGGAACAGTCTCTAAACTTGCTTGTTGTTGTTGTTTTCATATTAAATAAGCTATTCCATTGTCACAAAAATGCCTTGGGGTTATCTTAAATGTTACGAAATGTGAATGGCTGAATTCCTTTTTCTCCTGGAGTTCTCAGCTGCCACGTTTTCTCCCAGTATAAAAGAGCTTAAGCCACTCCTACGTCGACGCCGAGGGACTGACCTTACTTCGCATTGGCTCTCACGGTTTACGGTTGTTCAGTCATTTCTAGCCAGTTTGGTGTAGCGTTCTACGAATTTTAGTTGCCGAACCTCTGTGAAAAGGCGTTCGGTGTGAAGTCGAAAAAGACACTATTGCACCAATTCCTTGAACATAGTTATC
>NW_027179795.1:770000-772500 GCF_036669935.1 Montipora foliosa
CGGAACGGGAGTGGGTGGCTCTCAATTAACTGCGCGCGCTTGAAGGGAGGCGGTCAGAAATCAACAAAACTTCTTGAGTCTCTCTTTCCTAACCGCTGGTCAAGGAAACGTTGGGGAACGAGATTGATCGTGTTGAAATAAACTCACACTTGACGGTGATTTCGCACTACGCCTTCCAGCTTACCAAGAGGTTTAGTCATACCCAAACGAGAGGTTCGGTGGTACTCGTTCCAGTATGACATGTACATTTTCTGGTGGTATTATGGACGCGAATACAGAGAGCCACAAGAAATCGCCCCGGGACGAAAGTCCGAGCCACGTTATCATTCCACAAGGTCTGGGTGGAGGTTGGAATAGAACCACAAGATCTTTAGGGAGCTTGGAATAGAATCTGGATGATTTGCTTTGGAAGTTAAGAAATAATGATTTTAAATTGAATAATTCAATTGCGATCTTTTCGAGAAGGAACAATGAAGACCCTCGCGGTTTTGTAATGAATTTGAAAGTGTAATTTAAGTGTTAAGAATTTATTTGAAACAATATTTTCATACCTGCTCACTCCTGTTTTCTCGACTTTCATAGCTACCTTGCATGTAAGGCTTGCCTTGTAGGCATGTGCTTGTCTGTGTATGTAGTTGAGAGGCTTATGGTTTCAAGAAAGGTTTAAAATTACCAATCCTCTTCAAGGCGTGTAACTCAATTTCACACAAAAAGCATTTTAACTGACATTGAGAGTCCCAAGATTGCTATGTTGTTTTCTATCCCGGTATGAACACCTATGTGTTTCTCCTTTCTCCACATTAAACGAATGAAACCTTTAAAGTTACGATTACAAAAACCAATACCAAATAGTCTAAAAGTGAAATTTCTGCTTGCAGTAAATTTAGTTGACGTCAAGGCAATTTTGACGGCGGAAATGCTGTAGGTCTTTGCTTTCTTTTCGATTAGCAGCGTTTCAAGGCAGACATGCGGATCTCTTTCAATCCTTTTAAAGGCTCTTCTTTGGTAAGAACGAGCAGAAGAGCGAGCGGGACTAAGGAAAACGCGAGTTATAGAAAGCAATCGACTAAAGACTGCATAGATACTGTACCATAGTCTCTCGCTCCAAAAATATGGTTACCCATTGATGCCAGAAATTTTGGTTTCAGGTATGACGTCATCGTTCGACCGTCCGTCCGTACGTTCGTAGTGTCCGAAGTGTCATTAATTGTGCAAAAGACAATCGCCTTTGTTTGTCGTCATGGAGAAATGAAAGGTGTTGACACATAACCAACAAAAATTATAATAAAAGTACGCATTCTTTTTTTTTGTAGCCAAATTTGGTGGAAATATTTGTTAACTAAGTTAAAAAAAAACTTTTGTCGAATTTTGTACTTACAGTTATCTTGCTGAAAAGTCCTTGGTTTTTATTTCGATTTTTCTTTAACTAAAAAGCCTATTTTAAAACCTTTAAAATGATGTATTTAGGAGCTCCGCTTTTAGGCTTGGCTACATCCATATAATATATAGATTTAGCCAAGCCTAAAAGCGGAGCTCCCGGCTTTTTTACTGGCTGTAGGATTAGTGAAAATAAAAGGCTTTGGAACTGTCCGCCTTTTGGTTTTCCCGGACATTGCTTAATTATGTAACATTTTCTTTGCTGCCTAACTAGTGAATTCCACGGTTAATTTCACCTGAAAAACCGACTGATCGTATGAATCACGAAGGGATGAGTGTGATATCGGTTTTTCCAGCGAAATCTACTGTCGAATTCACCAGTTAGGCAATTAATTTCTCTTGAATCGCAAGAGTTTTAAAGGAAAGAAGCCATTTCAGAGTCAAATGTCAAACGCCAGCGAATAGAAATCACGCTAAAATTAGAAATACAGACGTACTATAGCTCGTGATGTGACAGATCGTCTTGTTTTTTATTGATGTACTTTATTTATTCCACTTTATCTCTGAAAACGAGATCATTTACAATTCGATGTATTTCATTGAAACACGCCAGCTTGGCTTAGAACCAGAATCGTCTAGAAAGGACAAACTTCAAACAAGATCTCCAACAAATTACCTGTACGTGCTCTAAAAAAGATTCTGAAAACACAAGCTGGTGATATTTCTCCTTACACTTTTACGAGACCTCATTGTGATTCTTGTCACTGTCGAGCACATCGAAAAACAGTTAGGCAAGCGGAGTAAAAAAACTTCTTGTTCGCTCGCATTTTAAGGCCAAACAAACCAGCAACAGATCGATTATTTCTGTCCAAAAAGAATACAGATGATTGTTATTTAATTCCAGTTAACAATAAAAATTCGAGTTTCATTCCTGAACAAAGGAAAAAAACGACTAAACCACGTTTTAGAAATATGCATCCACTTGAAATAACTCATCCGTAGAAATAACACACGGTTTAGTGTCCAAGAAAAGAATTTGTGGAGTAACTTCTTCCACCAACTTTTAGCTATTACTTGTGTATCGTTTTGTCGTTCTCGTTCTCTTTCTCTCTTCTTTCGTTTC
>NW_027179795.1:777500-778534 GCF_036669935.1 Montipora foliosa
GGGGGGGGGGGGGGGGCCCCTTGATCTGTTGTTGTCGAACTTTATAGAATTTCCGGCAGCTGAAATTGGAATTTGTGTGAGGAATATACGCCAACTTCCAGAGACAGTGAAGACTCGCTGAGCTCCAAATTTGATGTTTACTTCGTAAAAACCTTCTCCGCAATGCAATGACCTTTTTACAAAAACTGTACATGCATTGGAAAAACGATATCCCTTATTACATGACAAGAACTTTGACAAATCAGACAAGCAATCGATCACATTAAAACGAAACAAAAGAGTCACAGTTCCATGATGGTCGTCACGCAGTCACGCAACGATTATAAAATAGAACTCCATAGAAAATTAAACAACGGATGTCAACCGAAAAACTGAGCTCATAGGACTGCTCTGCAGTGAGAATTGTTTTAAGTTCAACGGCATGTCAACAGTTCCGAAGAAGACCAACGACTCGAAAAACAGCAAACCAGCAAAGTGTTGTCAGCAAAAACGTGTGAATACTTGCCTTTTTGAACAATTACCAGGCCTTTTATTCCACTGCTGATGTTTTTCCTTCTCTTTAAATTGCAACGGTTAGTAAGCGAAAACTTGCATTTTGAGAGGTGGAATCCAACGTTTTGTCGCGCCGTAGTAAAAAAAAAATATTCGGAGCTGTCGGTACTCGGGATGGGAAAATACTAGCAAGGACCGCTGGAGTGCACAGGATTGGCCAATCAAATCAAATCGAGGCGAGTAGTCAGTCACACGAAAACTCTCAAATCGTCACGATTAGTAAGGGTCTCGCTTCGATTGAACGCAATTAACGCGATAACAATCACAAAGCTTCCCCCTAAATCTATTGTTCAAGAAAACATAAAACGGTTGCGATTACCCTAACTTTAAAATAATACTAAAGCTATTGTTCACTGGATTGTTGTAGATACATAGTTGACGCTTGGACTTAGCGGGCCACTTACTGCAGGACGCTTATTGATGCAATATCTGGGTGCATCTAGAGATTAGATGCAATCCTGAGGAAAAATGCAATCAAAAAG
>NW_027179795.1:790534-795534 GCF_036669935.1 Montipora foliosa
TCGATTCGTTACTGATTCCTCTGTGTCAAGGTCAGGCTTCATGGCACATTATGCAACTTACGGGAATCCTGGCAGCGGAAACTGCCTGTCTCTTAATGCAACACAAAGTAAGTTATTACTCACAAAAAAAAAAAAAAACAACAACAACAAAAAAAAAAAAAGATAGATAGATAGATAGATAGATAGATAGATAGATAGATAGATAGATAGATAGATAGATAGATAGATAGATAGATAGATAGATAGATAGATTGGCATTACAAAGCTTTTGCTTTCATGTCCAAATTGAGCACTCTACTAGGATGAGCCATTGCCGCTAGCAATTGCGCATGCTCACTAGCTCGCTAGTTTGAGCACTCTGGCAAGTCTCAAAGCAGCAACCCCCCCAGCCCTGTGCTTTTGACACACAACTCAGAGTTAGAACTGTCCCTGGGCTGTTTGGCAAAGCAGGCCTTGGCGGCAAGCCCCCTCAATTTTGAGAGGCCACAATGGCTTGAACACGGATCAAATCGAGGCGAGTAATCAGTCTCACGAAAATGCTCAAATCGACACGATTAGTAATCCTCTCGCTTCGCTCTAACGCAATAAACGCGGTAACAATCACAAAGTTTCTACTGTTGAAGTAAACATAACACGATTGCGATTACCATAACTTTGAAATAACACGATAGCTATTGTTCACTGGATTGTTATAGATACATAGTTGACACTTAGGCTTAACGGTACACTTACCGCATGACGCTTATAAATATCTGCGTGCATCTTAGATTAGGTGCAATGCTGAGGAAAAATTCAATTAAAAATATTAGAATCATTCTTCAAGACTATTTTTGGTCAATGATAATGTTCTTAGGAGATTTACAATAGTTTATACCTTTTTACCCCTCCCCCTTCCCCGAGAAATATGAAAAAAAAAAAAAAACTCTCGAAAATACTATTTTCGGCTTTTCAGCGTAACTTGACACTCAATTAAAATGTTGTTTTTTTTTAAGCATGATCACCATGGATTTAGAGCAAGGTTGTTTCTTGACTGATGTGGCAAAGCTATACAACCATTACATTTCATGTTTCTTCCTTTCGGCTTTTTGTTTTAGCCACAACTACCAAAATTCATTTCTATTTAAGCAATAGAGGACGTTTTCCGTGTTTCCGTAGCCTCATTTAAACACGTGGGGTAGTTGGGAGAATTCGAAACAGTTATGCAAACCTGGGACGCAGTCGAGGGTTTGCATAACTGTCGAGAATTCTCCCAACTTCCTCGAGTGTTTAGATGAGGCTGTGGAAACACGGAAAAAAGTCCTCTATTGCTTTTATAAAATATTTCTCAAAGCTAATTCGACAAATGAAGGGAAATGCTGCTTCTTTTACTTCTAGATTGAAACAGATTTTCTTGATACACGCTCATATTCCCGTCCAACCAATCAAAACGCGCGTCTGACAACATAACCACTCAAAATTCATGTGATGTCATGAAGGGCTGGCCAAACGCTCGCAACATTTCAACGCAACATCTTGCAACATTTTTGCGTGATGTTGCGACATGTGTTGAATGGGGTGGCCAAACGCACGCAACATTTTCATCATTTTCAACTCAACATGTCAATGTTCATGTGCCCCAGGACTCTGGCGCGCAAGAAGTGGACCTAGTGCGCATGCCCTGGCGCAACAATGTTGCGTGAACGTGGTCAAACGAGTACAACATCATGCAACATCCAAAATGTTGCACGAAAAATTTGACCGTTTTCAAATTTGATCCAACATGATCCAACATCATCCAACATCAAGGGAAGCTATGATCTTCGCAGTTATGAGCGCAATTTTTGCAATTGCGTAGGGAAGTCTGAAAAGTTCAGGACTTCAACGGGGTTTGAACCCGTGAGGAATGACTCATTCCGTGAGGAATGACTCATTCCTCAGTGCAGTGAGGAATGAGTCATTCCTCACGGGACCATTAGAACCCACAAATGACCAGCTCCCAACGTCAGTGGCTTCATAGCTCAGTTGGTTAGAGCGTCGCACCGGAATCGCGAGGTCACGGGTTCAAACCCCGTTGAAGTCCTGAACTTTTCAGACTTTCCTGCGCAATTGCAAAAATTGCGCTCATAACTGCGAAGATCATAGCTTCACTTGATTTGATATCCGCAGTTCATATATTATTCATTTCATATATACCATTTCATCATCATTCAACATGTTGCAACATATCGCAACATATCACAACAGGGTAGCTAATCTCGTACCCAGATCTCCCACGTTCATACGGAAGGGAGATCTGGTAAAGTTCGATTTCGAGTATGCTCAGTGCCAGGGAGGCCCGGAATACAGGCTTTTCTATCACTGCGCCTGTTCGTGCTCTCTGTTGTGATTTTGGGTGATTTTGCGGAATAAACATGGATTTCGAGAGTATTCTTGAAGAGATTCTTTTGGACAGAGGACAAGGAAACCTTAAACTTAAGCCGAAACAGAAAAAAGCGCTACAGGCGATTGTTTTTGAACGGTCGAGATTATTTAATTGTCGGAGCAGTTGCAGAATCACTGAAACGAACGCTTAGGCTTAATCAATAAACGAGTGCTATTTTCTTCACACGATCTCGTGAAAAGTGTAGTTAATCTAACCATAAATTCACAATTGATCACTACTTAATTCGCGAGTCACGCTTTAAGAACGAGAAACACTTTTTTGAATAAATTATTAGTTTCTGCGTACCGCGTAGCCAGCTACGCAGAACTTTATTCGAGTGGCAGGGTACGTGGGGCTTTCGTCGGTACCATTTACACAAACGTCGCAAATTTTTAAAGTGATTTTCCTCAACTGTAAAGCTTTTCCGGCGTCGGAAGAAACAAAACTTTACTCCGCACAACTGGAATTTATTCAAAACAGAGCATGAGCTTGCGAAAACCAAACCTTCACTAAGTGCCCCGCGAAATAAGCCAACCGGAGCGTAGATTGCATTGCCGCAACCTTTTTTTAGTACTCAATGAAAAATGGTGTACTGTCGAACTTTACCGGATCTCACATTTCTAGTGACAGAGTGAGATTTGGGTACGAGATTACAGGGTGGCCAAACGTATGCAACATGTTGTGCCCAACAATGTTGCAAGATGTTGCGTTGAAATGTTGCGAGCGTTTGGCCAGGCCTTCAGGGAATCACAGCCGTGTTTCAATACTGTCATCTAAACACACCTACTGACCAATGAGAGTGCGCGTGCTATCCTAATTATTTTATATAGTTTTATACCAAGTGTTTCTTTGTTATGCACATCGGTATTTACGCATGTTGTAGCTAAACCTCTAATTAGAAATCTCGGATGATGATCATTGAGTGATAATTTATATATCCTAAACTCAGACTTAATTACTGAGTCCTGTCAAAATCTGCTGTAGCGTATTCTTTAAAATTAATACTGAAGTCGTCGATGTATAATATTACAAAAGTTTATAATTTTAAAACTTCTGTATCCTAGATTGAATTTTTTTGTCTTCGGTAGTTGCTTGATTATTTCCTGGCAATTGGGAAGAATGAAATTATGGGTAGGAAATAAATACGCTTTAGCTAGTCCTTTTCTATACATGAAAGACTAACAAAAAGCTCTTCTTTTTCCTAGGGTCGTGTGCACACAACTTGACTGACCTTCAAGGAAACTTCTCGAGTCCGAATTATCCATCCAGCTACCCACATCGCCAAAACTGCATCTGGTCTATTACTGTAACACCAGGCAGCTACATTTACTTGCAGTTTTCTTACTTTTCTGTGGAATATGGTGGAAAACACTGTCCGTATGACTACGTGGAAGTATCTGACTCAAACTATCCATCAAGTTTCATAAAAATAAAACACTGTGGTTATCAAAGTCCTTGGTGTATTTGGAGCACGAGCAACGTCCTGCATGTTCGATTCGTTACTGATTCCTCTGTGTCAAGGTCAGGCTTCATGGCACATTATGCAACTTACGGGAATCCTGGCAGCGGAAACTGCCTGTCTCTTAATGCAACACAAAGTAAGTTATTACTCACAAAAGAAAAAAAAAAACAACAACAACAAAAAAAAAAGATAGATAGATAGATAGATATATATATATATATATATTGGCATTACAAAGCTTTTACTTTCATGTCCAAATTGAGCACTCTACTAGGATGAGCCATTGCCGCTAGCAATTGCGCATGCTCACTAGCTCGCTAGTTTGAGCACTCTGGCATGGCTTGGATGTACCACATGTGTGGGACATCTGGGGTGGCTTTATAGCCTAACCTCCATCCTAGTCATCAGCACTGCACTGATGAGGCCCAGAAGGCCGAAACAGTACTGTCTGCAGTTATATATATATATATATATATATATATATAACTGGATTTGTCAAAAGGTGGCTGCAGAAATTGTGAAAAAAAGCCAATTCTGCTGCCGTCACAAGTCTCAAAGCAGCAACCCCCCCAGCCCTGTGCTTTTGAAACACAACTCAGATTTAGAACTGTCCCTGGGCTGTTTGGCAAAGCAGGCCTTGGCGGCAAGCCCCCTCAATTTTGAGAGGCCACAATGGCTTGAGCACGGGCGTAGCCCGTGCTCAAGCGAAAACTTCAGCAGCTACGTTTTAGCGAATTCGCTCAGAAATCAAGGGCCAAACACCTGGAATTCAGTCAAAAATCGGCTGATGACATTCCATTTACTCAGCCTGGCTCACAGAATGCCATTCTGGAGACAAACGCGCAGATAATAATAAATTTCTAGCTGGATTTGTCAAAAGGTGGCTGCAGAAATTGTGAAAACAAGCCAATTCTGCTGCCGTCACAAACTTAAAGAAAAGCAACCCTCCCCACCCATGTGCTTTGGTCAGACAACTGCCAATAACCTACCCACACCACAGTTCGGGTTCACTCTAATTGGTGATCAAAAGCAAATTATCATTCAGGTTTACACTGGTGCAGGAAAAATTGCCAAGGAAGGCATGCTACACTGTAAAGTCTCACTTAAAGTGGTACTATTATCAAATTTTTACCCCTT
>NW_027179795.1:805534-810534 GCF_036669935.1 Montipora foliosa
TTTCGTTTTTATTCAAAAGTTGTCATAACTGAAGAAGGTCTTTGACCGAAACGTTTTAGTAAATTTTTAATTTTTAAACTTTTTTACGTCAGAAGTTGTCCGTCCTCCCTTTCCTTTGTATAGGAAAAAAACTAAAACATTGCACTACACACCTATTTCGAAGGGCGGGCGGGGGGGGGGGGGGGGGGGAGTCCTCTCTCGTCAGGTGCATTAAAACCTGAACAACAAAGGTTCCTTTTTTGTAGGCTGATCGATCAAGCGTGTTTTATCAAGTACTTGGTTGCATGCTGGCACGCTCACGGCAGATCGTTTCTTTTGTTTAGGGTGCCCGCCCCCGGTTTACATATGATGAAGAATTTTTTTGTTATGCACAGGTTGCATCTCTCTGTTACATTTGAATACGGTCTTGCACGGTCCATTATTTTCCAGGTCACAGTAAATTCCGTTTGGGTGTCCTTTAGGGACCAGATGTATTTAAGACCGTATTCACATGTGACATGATTATACATGATTCGATCACCTTCTTTATATTCACGCTGTATTTTACTCTTGAGCACTCTTTCAACAGACATGGAAGACTACTATTATGCATATAATATAAAACTATTATGCATACAAAGTACATATATAAACACTTTGTGTATGAAGAAGGCTGAAAACGATGTAGTCACTAGCCAGTAGCAGTAGACTACTACTGACTGATCTTTTTGAATTAAAAACACATGTGTCGTGAGTGGGAATCGAACCCACTTCCCCCTGGTTAGTAGTCTGGTGTGCTAACCACTGCACCATCATGACAACCCTGCTGGCATCAGAGCAGTCAGCGGAGATACTGGTTAGCCACTGTTCCATTTTCGGGAACTGTATCGTGCGACTCGGCCCATAATATCTCTCGTTTCATCAGTTCGCTCGATGACCACAAATATGCAGGTCTGTTGTTTGTCTTTTCAAAGCGACAGCGTTAACCGAAAGAATGAAATGATGTAAATATAATGGAATTATTCAATATTTTTATTGACTTCAAAATCACGTTTTACTGAACGCGCAATTGAAATCACGTATTCTCCACGGCTACTATGTGTGTAAACAGAGCCTAAACCAAAGTAAACAAAAGTCTTGTCAAAAGTAAGAGACCTACAATACTCGTCACAAATCGTTGAAACAGACACCCTGTTTCTCTCGAATTTTCTGGAAAAATCCTGAGATCTCTACTTCACACTGTTTTCCCAACTGAAATGTGTCTTCTCCTTCCCACAATTTTGAGCCACGCGTGTTTTGAAGCACTGAGACCACTGTGATACCCAAATCAACATTGGCGAAGGGGAAACAGCCACAATTGTTTCAAGATTTTTGACGAGTATTGTAGATCGGCTTTCTGTTACGGTAGATGAGGTTTTCCCTTGGTCAAAACACAGATTCGATATGCGGCCAGTAACCCAGCAAATGCACAAAAACGCAAAAAATTTCAATTACTAATTATGGCGTTCCTTAGATTTCCTTTTTCAATAACATCGAAAAACTCCGCAAAATCGACTTTATTTTTTATTGAGAGAAATGATCTTGTCAGAGCGAAAGCATAATCCATAAATCAAAAGTTGACAATGGTTTCAGTCGTTCTATTATTGACTTCGATCAGTTATAATTATTGCAAACTACAAACCTTGACTACAAGTTGTCAATTCTTTGAGATCACTGGTAATGATAATTAGTTGGCCGTAAACATAGAACAAAAGATGAGCAGTTATTACTACAATCACCTCAAAAGTTGGCGATTTTTTAGTTAGAACGAGAATCGTTGTGACGGAAAGTATTTCCAGTGCTCACACTGCGGAAATCTTGTTTAGTTTGGCAAGGAGTTGTTGCTCTTCGCGACAATTTTCGAAATGTCAATCTCTTGTAAACTTCACCATAAACTTATAAACGCGAAACCAGTCGGGGTGACAGCCGTCCGGATCTCGCTTCCCGTTTCCCAAAGAAGTTTTAAAAAATCAGCGATAGCAGGAAAATCGATTCTCAGCATCCAACTGAACTACTGGATAGCAAACATTTGGATGAAACATATAAGCATTTTTTAGTTTAAATTAACTTTCGATGCAAAGCGAATTCACGACGTGTCGAAACAACAAAGCATTTGAAAAGAAATCAAAGCAGAGATGCGAATTTTTCTTCGACTTTTCTCGGAAAAACTGGAGAAGTAAGACAAGTAACAAACATAGCTGGTAGTAAGATGAACAAATTGCTAAGCAATTTGACATAAATGTCCATACAAAAGGCGAAAAAAGGAGTACGAACCTGGTGACAGTCCAGGGACAGTTAAGTCAACAATCACTCATTTTACGCAAAATCGTTCCTTTGCTAAGCGTAGCTTTGCTAATACAAATCCTTAGGTCAGGGGCACCCAACGTCAATTTTCCGAAATTATCTGTTCGGAAGACGATTTGAGATCTAGAATTTGCGGAACATTTGTTGTAAAATTTCTTGCTTGCCTGCCTGTCCTAGGATTTTCGAACATCTAGAAAATGGTATAATTGTCCATTTTTAACAGATTTTTACCCTAAAAAGGTCACCTAGAATTTTCGGGAGCCTTTTTTCTGCCAGAAATTTTCGAAAAGATAAGTTTTGATCCCTATAATTTTCAGATCACTAGACTTTCAGCTAGGAGATCCGAACAGATGAAAAATTTTTAGGGGATAAAAATATGCCTATATCTACCGTTTAAATACTAAACTACGTTTAACAACTGTATTTTTAAGTGGTTTTGAACAATATTCTCGTTGGGTGCCCCTGTTAGGTGCCTTGATGGTTTCATTTTTACAGTCTCTTCCCATGCTCACCGAGCAACTGCTGCTTCAAGTAAGGATTCTTTGCGGCAAAACATCCTTTCGTTTTTTAGCAACGTCCGAAGACAATGCCATTACAATCTTGCCAAACAACACTGGACGAAAAAATGGATTTTATGAATTGAGCACATGTGTGGCAAATTTAGGGCTCTAAATTTGCTTTAACAGCTAAATCCTGTGCAAACTTAGATATTTGATTTATAGGAATTTGAGTGCAAATGTTAAGGAAATGTAATTGTATGCTGCAAATTTGCTTGGCATTTGCGTGCGATGCAAATCTTTAAAGTGCCCCTGTGACCAAAAAATCAATTCATATTTTTCTTTGGATTTCAAAACTATGTGAACAAAACACTAAGTGACCCACGTTTTAAGCCTTGATTTCAAAAAGACACCTGTTTATTTTAACTTAATGGTCCGCCATTACTAACATTATGTTTTTGAGAGAGCTGGATCGAGGAGAAAATGACGTCAAAGGCTCACTAGTTTAAGAATGCAATACGTGTGTACGCCGCAGAATTAATATGCAGCACGGGGGTTTTGGGCTTTCAGACCAGGTTCAGACTTTTAAACTCACGCTTTGCATATATAATAAGCTGCGTTCACACGCTGAAATTTTAAGCTAGTGAGCCTCTGACGTCACTTTTCCCTGGATCCAACCGTCTGAGGTCCAATCGGTCAGTTTTGAACTTGAGTAATGGCGGACCGTGAAATCCAAAATTTACACTCAAAGTAAACGGCCTTTGGATAAAAATCAAAGCTCAAAATTTTGCCAGTCATGTGTTAAGCAAACACACTTTCAAAATCTGAAGGAAAAAAGGAAGTGGTTTTTTTGATCACAGGGGCACTTTAACGTTTCCACAGATTTGCTCGAGTTTGCTTCACCGCAAAGATAGCAGTTTGACTACAACCGGAAATGCAAGCAAACATGTCGCAAAACCAATAATTTGCAGTATTGTTTGAACTGATTTTAAAAGGATCCAAATGCGCACATTTGCATTTAATTACTCTCTTTTCAATGGCAGCAAAAAGGAATGAATTGCCTGAATATGACTGTTGTAAATTAGTAAATTTAATTTCGTTCGTATAAATATTTATATTTACCTGGGAGCAAATATGGTGACTTACATAATCTTCATTTTGCTTTTCAAAGGCAATGTGCATATGATATTTGTTACAAATTTTACTGCTGTGGCAAACTTTCAATTTTGACATAACCTTTATATTATTGCACGAAAACTGCACTGGTATTCGGAACCTTTTGAGTTTCATTAGCGGCAACGTCCTACAACGAAAACGAACCAGTGGTAAACAAAATGCTTGGGGCTTCGTACATAAAGTTTCAAATTCAACCTCGTTCCCAGGATCTTTGAGGGGAGACGAGAAAAATGGCGGATAAGGCGTGCAATAGGACTTGTCATGCAAATTAGCCATGTGTTATGCTGGGGGGCAAACATTGGAAAAAAGGCAAATTGCAGAAAATCGGTTAGTCGAAATATTGAAATAACATTGCTAAAAGTACCTTAGTACCTTTTATATTAATTTCATGTTTTTTGATTACCTTTGACCTTTTGACTTTCTCCTTCGTTATCTGCTCATTTTTCACTAAACAAACATGGAAGTAACTTGTGTAATCATTCTATTTTACTACTTAGGTGATAAACATTCAATAAACGTGAAACAAATCATCTGTGTGGCTAAGCTGTTCATTACAACCTCTCGAACTTGTGTTGTTTGCCCCCTCAGAAGTGTGTAGCTAATTTGCATGATAATAGCAAATCCAACATGGCGGACATCGCGAATAAGGGCTACTGTCCGCCATTTTGAATCAACCCGCCGCAAAGAGCCTGGAAACGAGGTATCGGTTATCGACGGTTTGAAATTCGCGCGGGCGATGTGTTCTTTCATCTTTCTTTCCGCTGTCGGACGACCAAGGTTTACGGCGATTTCTTGACATTTGAGCGGATGAAATGGCAGTAGGAAGCGACGAAATCCGAAATAACGGGCAATGACAATTCGGGCCAGGGAGTGACTGAGATAATCAATTCCAATTCAAGAAGGACGTTTATCTTAGAAACTCTCTACGCGGTACGTGGGAGACGGGAAGATAATCAGTTTAAGATGAAAGGCTGTATTAGAAGCTGGCTACGCGGTACGCAGTGA